>NW_017671129.1:151008-304604 GCF_001879085.1 Nicotiana attenuata
GCGGCACCTCGAAGCTGGAAGGTAGTGAAGGAAACCCCGCTCGATCCTGATATACCCATGGTACGGAGGATACGGTAGCACTCCTTTAGAAATCCAAGATCATCATCTGAGGCTAGTCCGCTGAATGTAGGAGGCTGATAATTCTTGAACCTATCAAGCCTCTTCTGCTCCTCCTCTGAAGCTACTGCCCTCTCCTCGGGCTGAGCTGGGGCTACCGTCTGTACAGGAATAATCTAATGGACGTGATGGCGGCGGGAGTCTGTGCTCCTCCCCTGGCCTGGGATGTAGTTGCAGCAAGGAAAAGCAACCCCGCCTGAGCTAGAGTGGTGTACATAGTCATAAACTGCGCTAGAGTCTCCTGGAGTGCTGGAGTAGTAGTAGCAGGCGTATCAGGTGTCTGGACTCCGGCTGGAACTGCTGGTTGCACCTCGGTGGTGGATCGCGCGGGTGCTTTGGCTGCACCACGTGTGCGTCCTCGGCCTCTACCCCGGCCCCAGCCTCTAACGGCTCCAGTAGGGGGCGCGGGTGCTTGATCATCTCGGGTAGCATGTGTCCTCACCATCTGTGAGAGAATAGAAGATAGAGGTTTAGAATTGTGATATCAAAAAATCTCGCACAGCTCTGATACCAACTTGTCACGACCCCAGTTCGCCCTCCGTGAACTATTGTGACGGCACCTAGTCTTTACGACTCGGTAAGCCTAACAAATGCAGAGAAAGAAACAATTGTGGAAAGAAAGTAATTAAAAACCGAGATAACAAAGTTAAACAGTGTTTAAGATGCCGTCTGGCATACAACAGTACAAGAATCTCAATAACACTCCCAAAATCCGGAACCCCATGAATCACAAGCTAAAAGATAACATAATAAGCTCTAACTCCAGAAATGTCTACCAGCAAGGGAAATACAGAAAGGGATATACTAGTACTGAGAATAGAAAGGGACTCTTCGGTCTGCGGACGGGGCAGATATACCTCGGAGTCTCTGCAAAGCGCCTCGCCTCAAGCGTGATAAGACTGAGTGAAAGTACCTGGATCTGCCCATGAAAAACATGCGTAGGAAGGGCATGAGTACACCACAGCGGTACTCAGTAAGTGCCAAGCCTAACCTCGGTCGGGTAGTGACGAGGAAGGTCAGGGCCCTACTGAGGTTAAATGAAATACAAGGTATAACAGAATAGAATAAGACAGTATAGTTAAGTGCAACAGTAAGGAGTAACACAGGATAGGAAGAACAACAAGAGCTATAACAGAGACAAATAATCATGGAAAGGAATACAACTCACAAAGAGATAACAACCAGGGATCTCCCAGGATATCGTCCTGCAGTCCCCAAATATAAATATCCAGTGGATCTCCCGGGTGCAGTCCCATAGTCCAAATCATAATGCGCGTGGATCTACCGGAATCCCGATCCGTAGTCCCAAATGTAAATATCCAATACTGGGGGAATCTACCGGGTGCAGTCCCGTAGTTCCAATATAAAAGTGTAGTGGGACCTCCCGGAATACAATTCCGTAGTCCCAAAGTAAACATACAGGGGGATTTCCCAGGATACCGTCCCGTAGTCCCAAAGTAAACACACAGCAGCAATACGAAGAATACTCAATTCAATCAAATTTAACACTAAGGTAAAATAGGTATTTCTAACCTAGCATGCTGCACATACTCCACATAAGGCAATTTTAGCAAGTAAAGCAATTAAGTCAATTAAACATGCTTCCCTAGGCTAATAGCAGGCTTAAATTACACGCAGTGTGAATAGGGAAAAAGGAAATCACATTTATAGTTACTTAAGGAAAACGGATTTTCAACAATTAGCACAAGTACGCACTCGTCACCTCACGTACAAGGCATTTCAATTATCAACAAAACCAAATCCTAAGGGGAGTTTCCCCCACACAAGGTTAGACAAGCAGCTTACCTGGAACTGGCTCAAAAATCAGCCCGAAACCACGTTCTTGCCACGAGTGCTCGACTCCAAATGGCCCAAACCTATTCCATTCAATTACATAATGTAAATATAACTTCAAGTAACCGATTCCTCAAATAAATTCTAAGCTAATACGTGAAATTAGGTAAAATGACCAAAACGCCCTCCGAGCCCACGTCTCGGAATTGGGTAAAATTTACATTTTTAGAATTCTCATACTCTCACGAGTCTAACCATACAAAACTTATCCAAATCTAATGTCAAATTCCCAATCAAAACTCGGAATTTAGGCCTAGGAACTTTCTTCAAAATTTTCCCCAATTTTCATCTCAAATCCAAAATTAAATGATAAAACTAACAATAGATTAGTGGAATACAACTAGAAAGGGATAACGAATTGTTACCCAATGATCTTCTCTTCAAAAACCCCACAGAATCGCCCTACTCCGAGCTCCAAATTGATTTTTCCAAGTTATGAACTCAACCCTCAAAATTTCATATTTCTGCCCAGCGATTACCGCATCTGCAGTCCAATTTCCGCATCTGCGAGACCGCTTCTGCGGTCAAGGGAACCGCTTTTGCGATTTCCACTTAAATCCTCTTCGCCACACCTGCGACCCAGAATCCATATCTGCGGTCCCGCAGGTGCGGTACATCTTTCGCTTCTGTGGTTTCAGCTCTTCTTCCCCTTGGCCGCTTCTGCGCCTTGATTCCGCATCTGTGGGAGTCACACCTACGGCCTCTCAACCACAAATGCGGTTATGACAACAGTCATAAACTTCACCTGCAACTCGAATTTCCCAATATTTCCGTTAACCATCTGAAATCATCCCGAGGCCCCCAGGACCTCAACCAAAAGCACGAACAAGTCATATACCACTATCCAAACTTATAGCAATCCTTAAAACACCTAAAACAATATCGAAACATTGAATCATCATCGAATTCAAGCCTAAGAATTTCAAAAACTTCCAAATTACGCTTTCGATCAAAAAGTCTATCAAACCTCGTCCGAATGACCTAAAATTTTGCACACACGTCACATTCAACACTATAGAGCTACTCCAACTTCCGGAATTCCATTCCGACTGTTAGATCAAAATCTCACTATCGAACCAGAAACTTCAAAAATTCAACTTTCGGCATTTCAAGCCTAAATAAGCTATGGACCTCCAAAATACCATCCGAACACGCTCCTAAACTCAAAATCACCCAACGGAGCTAACGGAATCAACGGAATTCCATTCCGAGGCCGTCTTCACACTGTTCCAACTATGGTCCAAATTCTAAAACTTAACTCTCATTTAGGGACTAAGTGTCCCAAAACTCTCCGAAACTCCAATTAAATCCTCCTAGCATCTCACAATAGCAGAAACAAACACGGGGAATGTATTTAATAGGGGATCGGGGCATAAATTCTTAAAATGACCGGCCAGATCGTTACAGTGTGCGAGCGGCGGGAGTCTGGCTGCCTCCCCCGGCCTGTGAAATAGCTACTGTAGAAACCGTGACTGCCTGAGCAAGGCTGGTGCACACGGTCAAAATCTGGGCCAAGGTCTCCTAGAGACCCGGAATGATAATAGGCACAATCGGTGCCTGAGCTGGTGCTGCTGGAACGTCCCCAGCTGGGACCTGATCATGAACTGGGGCGGCTGGTGGATCCGCAGGTGCTGCCCTAGCTACTGTGCGTGAGGCACCCCTGCCCCTACCACAGCCTCGACCGCATCCTCGGCCTCTAGTGGCCCCAACTGGTGGTACTGGTGGTCGTCCATCCTGGCCAGCAGCACGTGTCCTCACCATCCGTGAGAGAATAGAATAACAGAAGTTTAGTACTAGGATCAACAATTTTGCACAACAAGAATATGAAGTTTTCCTAAAGGTTCTGCAGCATCCCGAGGATAAATACAGACGTCTCTGTACCGATCCGCAAGACTCTACTAAACCTGCTCATGACTCGTGAGACCTATGTATCCTAGGCTCTGATACCAACATGTCTCGACCCAAAAATCGACCCGGTCGTGATGGCGCCTATCGTGGAACTAGGCCAGCCATTTATTTTCAATTACTCTATTTTCCAGTTGAAAAGCTTAAGAAAACATCATGTTTTAACAGAAATCCAATGATATAAAAATAGAATTTCCAAAACCAGTGGAAAGAAAATACAAGCCCAACCTTGGGTGTCACTAGTCATGAGCAAAAACTACTACAACTGTTCAAAATAACAAGACTAGTGCAGTCTGAAAATATCCAACATATAAACTAGAGGAAGATAGGGAAGGAGAAGGCGGAACTGCGGTCGCCAAGCAGCTACCTCACAATCTACAAGTGAAAGTCCGCACAATATAATCAGCAGCCGCTACCGTGACCCGAGACACCTGGATATGCACACAAGGTGCAAGGGGAAACGTGAGTACACCAACGGTGCATGCCCATACGCCCGCCACTTGGCATGGCATCACCTTCATAATAATCATGAAACACATAGTTCGGGTTTTCGAACCCGCAAAACCATGATTGGAAGTGTTACTTACCTCAAGGCAAGCCAAACTCTAGCCTGCGATGCTCTTTCCTCTCGATTCGGCCTCCAAATGCCTCGAATCTAACCAAAGTCAGTTCATAACCATCACTATATGCTAAAGGAGCGAAACCCTTATGAAATTAATCAAATTACAACACAAATCCCGAAATTGACCAAACCCGACCCCTGGGCCCACTTCTCGGAATCTGACAAAATTTACATCAATAAAATCCTTATTTCCCCACGAGTTCATTCATACCAAAAGTACCAAAATCCGACCACAAATGACCCCTCAAATCCCTAATTTTAGGTCTCCAATTTTCCAAGCCCTAACCCCCAATTTGCTACTGATTTTCCCATAGATTTCAAGCTTACAACCTTAAAAATCATCATAAAAACGAGTTTAGGGGCCAAGGACCTTACCTCTAAGAAACCCTCTTGAATTCTCCCTTGAATTTGCCCTCCAAAGCTTCTTCCTGTTTGAAATGTTATGAAAAATAATCCAAATTCACGAAGGGTGAAATATACATGTTCTGACCCAGCAAAACCGCATCGGTGGTCCATTTATCGCACTTGCGAACCCGCACTTATGGTCCCAGGTGCGCATCTGCGGATTCCACTTATCCGCCCCAGCCACCGCACCTGCGATCAAATTCTCGCACCTGCGCCATCGCAGGTGCACCCAAAGTTCCGCTTCTGCGGCTTCACCCTTTCCCTATCTTGACTGCATCTGCGACTTCACTTCCCCTTATGTGGGCCCGCACCTGCGGTCCCCAAGCTGCATGCGCGATTATGATAGGAACTGTGCACTTCAGCTGCCAATTCCAACTCAAAACCTCCTGTTAACCATCGGAAATCACCCCGAGGCCCCCGGGATCTCAACCAAAAGCACGAGCAAGTCATATACCACCTTCCAAACTTGTACAAACCTTCAAAACACCTAAAACAACATCGGAACATCAAATTAACCACGGATTCAAGCCTAAGAACTCTAAAAACTTATGAGTTCCGCTTTTGATCAAAAAGTCTATCAAACCACATCCAAATGACCTGAAATTTTGCACACACATCCCATATGACACAACGGACCTACTGCCACTCCCGGAATTCCACCCGACCCCGATATCAAAATCTCCCCTATCAACCGAAAAATGCCAAAAATCCATTTTCGCCAGTTCAAGACTAAATCTACTCCGGACCTCCAAAACACGTTCAGATCATGCTCCTAAGTCTCAAATCACCTCCCAAAGCTATCCGAATCACAAAAACCAAATTCCGGGATCGTTTGCTCACAAGTCAACTTCCGGTTGACCTTTCCAACTAAAGACCAACTTAAGAGACTAAGTGTCTCAAACCTTCCTAAAACTATTTCGGATTCGAACCGACTAACCCGACGCCACATAATACAGATGATCAAAGCATAAAGAAGTAGAAATGGGGGAAACGGGGTGGTAACTCATGAAACGACCGGTCGGGTCGTTACACAAAACCCGACCCGTCGTGATGGCGCCTATCATGAAACTAGGCCACCCTCAACTCAACAATCAACACGATAATAATAAATATGAAAACATTTATGGAAGCTTTTAATAGTCAAAGAACTATTTGAAACATAAGAAATTCCAAGAGTAGATACAATCCAGCCCAAAACTGGGGTGTCACTGAGTGCATGAGCGTCTAAGGAAAATATATAGTCTATCATAATATCTAAGAGAGCAACTGAAATACGATCGGAAAATAAGGTGGAGAGCCAAGGCCTGCGAACGCCGTGCAGATACCTCAATAATCTCCTAAGTCAGAAACCTCGATCAACCGCCGCCGCTGGATCCAAAGTGCCTGAATCTGCACACAAGGTGCAGGGGGTAACGTGAGTACACCAACTCGATGAGTAACAAGTCCAACCTTTGGACTGATAGGTAGTGACGAACTCTACCTCATCGAAGATAACAGAAATAATGTACAGAAATGTAGGCATGCTTTCAGTTAAATAAACAGCTCGAACAGTAAAACAGAGCAGGTAAATACAGGATAAGGAAGTGTAACTCTGGTCCGTCTACATGCCAATGCACATACTGTATGAAATGCACCATTCTGCGTGCCTCGTGTGCCCACAATCTCAAATGCTCGTCCACTCAATACTGTATATGGCTGATATGGCCCAAGGAAGATCTATCCCGGAATATATACATCTCTGACAACAGTCACTCAGTACTGAGGAAGGCCATTCCAGCCTATGGAGAAGATACATCTCCAGATAATAACAATAACAACCTCACAACCACTCGGTACTGCATATGGCTCATAAGGCCCGGGGGAGAACCATCCTGGAATATATACACATCACTGACAACAGTCATCCAGTACCGAAGAATAGGCCAACCAGCCTCATAGAGAAGATCCATCTCCATACCAAGGGAAGATCCATCCCTGAATATAATCAACTGCGCTCACTAGGGGTGTGTTACAGACTCCGGAGGGGCTCCTACAGCCCAAGCGCTATCGTAATCATCAACATAACCGCTGCGGCGTGCAGCCCGATCCCATAATTATCACTCACAATCAGGCTCTCGGCCTCACTCAGTCATCACTCTCCAGTCTCGCACACACAGGCTCATAATGTCATGAAACTAGCCCGAAACAATGATATGATGTGCCAATTAATAATAACTGTGACTGAGACATGATATGATATGCATGAGCAAGACTGAGTACAAAATATCAATGAATGTATTGAGATGACAGCTAGAAATGACCACTCGGGTCTCAACAGTATCGGCATGAAGCCCTAAAAAGATATCTAGCATATATTTACATCATATTTACTTGATCACATGATAGAAACACGGATATCAACAAGAAAGAGTACTATGCGGTGCCATGGAATGATCCAGGCCGCAATTCTCACGGTGCATGCCCACACGCCCGTCACTTGGCATTTGCGTCACCTCAATAGTAATCATAGAACACATAGTTTAAGGTTTCAAACCCTCAGAACCAAGTTTGGAAGCGTTACTTACCTCAAGCCAAGCCAAACTCTAGCCCGCGACGCCCTTGCCTCTTGATTCGGCCTCCAAATGCCCCGAATCTAACCAAAATTAGTATATTATCATCAATATACGCTAAAGGAATGAAACCCATAGGAAAATTATCAAATTAACTTAAAAATCCCGAAATTGGCCAAAACCGACCGCCGGGCCCACGTCTCGAAATTCGATAAAAATCACATCACTAGAATCCTTATTCTCCCACGAGTCCATTCATACCAAGAGCATCGAAATCAGACCTCAAATGGCCCCTAAAATCCCGACTCAGAGCTCTCCGATTTCAAGCCCTAATCTCCCATCTTTCTTCCCTAATTTCCACTAATACCATGATTAATCAAATGGAAAAATGATCATAAACACAAGTAATAAAGTTTACGTGGCTTACTCAACTGATAACCCTTGATCTCTCTTGAGAAATTACTGCCCAAGCTCAATTCCCATCTTTAAAAATGGAGAAACTTAGCAAAATTCGCGAAGAAGACCTTTTTATGCCTTCTGACCAGTGTTTTTCTGCATCTGCGGTCTCAGAGTCATTTTTGCGACACCGCACCTGCGGAAAAACCATCGCAGGTGCGGTTTTCACTTAACCCTGGAGTTTCCGTTTCTGCGGTCTCGCAGGTGCGGTCCTTGTGCGCACCTGCGGTTCCCTTTAGCTCCTCAACTCTACGCGTATGCGGCCCCTATCTCGCTTCTGCTAGGCTCGCACCTGCGGTCCCCAATCCGCAGGTGCGGAAATGACAAAAGCAGCAAAATTTAACTGCTCATCCAAATTCCAAATCCTTCCGTTAGCCATCCGAATTCCTCCCGAGGTCCTCGGGACCTCCACCAAAGATACCAACAAGTCATATACTACTATTCAAACTTATTCCAACCTTCGGAACAGTCAAAACAACGTCGAAATACCAAATCGACCTCGGATTCAAGCCTAAGAACTTAGAAACTTTCAAATTTCGCAACCGATCAAAAATCATATCAAACTTCATCCGAATGACCTGAAATTTTGCACACACGTCCCAAATGACACAACGGACCTACTCCCATTTTCGGAATTCCATTCCATCTCCGATATCAAAATTTCCACCGCCGACTGGAAAATGCCAAATTTCAAATTTCGCCAATTCAAGCCTAAACTTACCACGGACCTCCA
This sequence comes from Nicotiana attenuata, assembly GCF_001879085.1. Classification (NCBI taxonomy): domain Eukaryota; kingdom Viridiplantae; phylum Streptophyta; class Magnoliopsida; order Solanales; family Solanaceae; genus Nicotiana; species Nicotiana attenuata. Next base: position 159,650 of record NW_017671129.1, read on the forward strand.
AATCACATTCCGGACGCACTCCCAAGTCAAAAATCACCTAACGGAGCTAACCACATAAAAATCCAAATCCGAGATGGAATACTAAAAAGTCAAGACTTGGTCAAACCTTTCAAATTTAAAGCTTCAAGCTGAGAATCATTCTTCTATATCTGCTCTGATTAACCTGAAAAAACCAAACCGACGATTTACATAAGTCATAATGCATCATACGGGGCTAGTCATGCCCGAGAACTGGCGAGCTAAGTGCAAATGCTCAAAACGTATGGTGACCCAATAGGTCACCTCATGTTTTAGAACCCAATCCGGGGTTCCAAGGCCTTCAAGACGTTATTTTCTTTCTCCTCAATTTGCTGCACAGTCCGGGCACGCTTCCGGAAAGCCTATATGTGAAAAATTGAGAAAATGCTAAACATTGCCCTTAAAATTGAATTAAGTTGACTTTGGTCAACATTTTGGGTAAACGAACCCAGACCCATGATTTGACGGCTCCGAGGACCCGTAGAAAAATATGGGACTTGGCGTATGCCCGAAATCGAATTCCGAGGTCCCTAGCCCAAGAAAAGAATTCTTAAAGTAAAATTGTTTGCAGGAAAATAGAAAGATTTTTGGAAATGAAATGGTGTGTGTTCTTGATGGTATCGGGCTTGCATTTTGGTTCCGGAGCCCAGTACAGGTTTGAAATAATGTTTAAGTCGAATCTGTGAAATTTGGTAAGAATCGGAGTTGATTTGATATAAATCAGACCCTCGGTTGTGAAAATAGTAACTTTAGGTGTTCTTGAGAATTTCATTGACTTTGATGCTAAATTCGTAGTTGTTGATGTTATTTTGATGATTTGATTGCACGAGCAAGTCCGTATGATGTTTTTGGACCTGCGTGCATGTTTGGTTTGGAGACCCGAGGGCTCGGGTGAGTTTTGGATAGGCCACGGAGTGTTTTGAGACTTAAGGAAATTGCTCGTGTGATTGCAGGTCTGTAGACTTCGCATTTGCGAAGTTTGGCTCGCAAATGCGTGCACCGCGAAGGCTCATTGCAATTGCGAAGACTGGGCTGGGCAGGGGACCTTCGCATTTGCGAACTTCATCGTCACAAATGCGACAGGCATAGTAGCCGCAATTGCGAACAATGTTGGCATTTGCGAAGGCAGCATTGGTCGCATTTGCGGAGCATTGGTCGCATTTGGGAGTTCGCAATTGTGAGCATTGTATCGCAAATGCGATACCTGCAACTGTGTAAAACCCAAATTAGACGGGATTTCAACTCATTCTTCCAAATTTTCAAACCCTAAGTGTCACGCCCCCAACCTGGGCATGGACGTAAAATGGCACTCGGTGCCTGACTACATGTGACCGAGCGAACGAACTGGCTGGCTGAATCAACATGTGTTATCAAAACATACTAAATGCAGAAGATAAACTAACACATACTGATATACTGAAAGTCTGGATGATATAAATCAAAGTGCAGAAATACGAATACAATTCTGAAATATATTTGTTGCCAACATAGTTTAATATGAAAAGCCTGCAACTCTGTCTAACTATTACTCTAGTCTATGAAGCCTCTAATGAAGTACTAAAAACACAAACTGTCTGAATAAACTGAAGACTATAAGGTAATGATAATGCCCCGGAAGAACTGGGGATACCAAGTAGCCGGTACGAGGATCGTAGTGCTCAGAATCATCAACCTGTAAATCATTACCTGCATCGTGAGATGCAGGCCTCGGGCAAAAGGGACGTCAGTACATTTGAATTGCACTGGTATATAAAGCAACTGAAAGAAAGAATTATAAATGCTGAAACTGAAACTAAGCTGATAACTGAGAATTGATATTCGATAACTGAAATGATAACTATTGAAACTGAAACTGAAATGATAACTGATAACTGATAACTGAACTGATAACTGATAATTGAACTGATAATTGGTAACTGAAATGATAACTGGTAACTGAAATGATAACTGATAACAAAAATGATAACTGATAACTGAAATGATAACTGATAACAGAAATGATAATTGATAACTGAAATGATAACTGATAGCTGAACTGAACAAAGGAAGTAAGGATATGAGTACTCCCTCTTCTGAATGATGAACAACCTGTTTATCTGAATATTAAACTGCGGCCTCAGGCCCAATATATATATATATATATATATATATATATATATATATATATATATATATATATATATATATGCGCACAACTGCAGCCTCGGGCCCAAGTATACGTATACATAACTACGGCCTTAGGCCCAAAGATGCATAAAGCATAAACTGCGGCCTCAGGCCCAAATACAGGTTTTCAACATTCAGGAACTGAGAATCATACTGAAATACTGAACCATACTGGGTTACATGATACATGAATGCTGAATAGAGCTAGATTGAGACATGTATTTATGAGCTGATTATGAAAATTGAAACTTCAATTGTTTATGACATGCTGAGTACTCTAGACTGAGACTCATGGGCATCAAACTCAAGTCTATATTGATTACGCACTGATTTCACGACGTTCAGAATGAAAGTCATGAATGAGTTATGAAGCTAGAGAATAGGAGTTCTGCAACTATTCAAGGAACTAGGCTTAACTATATTTCTGAGGCAATTGGTAACGTCGTAAAAGAAACGTAGTGTAGGGAGAATTATTAAAATTCCCAAACAAAGAGAGTTAGCCTCACATACCTACATTTTGCCCCTTAGTGATACTACAATGATCCACAATACTAAGAACCTTCAATCTACAATAGCAATATCCAATGGAACCAATATTAGTAACAAATTCCATAACTTAAGCCATTAAGGCATATTATCAAACACCTTGTATGCATAAATCTCTACACCTCATCACCATATAATTAGTTCATCCAACTACCACCATTCATCAACAACCTATCCCACCATCATGATTAACCAATTTATAGCTTCCAACATCACATATATGACCATCCATCCACACCCAACCAATAAAAATTCCATCAATTAATCATCTTTTAATCTCTACAATAGATATGTAATTAAATAGGGAACTTATGGCTTCCCAATCACCATACCAAGAGTTCAAATACTTATTCATACTCATATTCCCTTAATAAATTCATACATGTAAGTCTAAGGGTGTAGGAATACCTTTTTGGAAGAAATCTTATAAAACCCTCCTTTGAGTTCTTGAAGAAATCTCTTGAAGATCTAAGTATTTATGTGTAGATTTCATCAATATTATTGTAGAAGTTATGGAATTTTACACCAATATAATGGGGGTTACATACCTTGAAGATGGGAGGGGTTGGAGGTCTTGAGAGAGTGGAGGAAAACCCTAAAAGTCGTCCAAAAGTAATGGGGAAAATAAATCCCGAAATTGTGTTTATAAGCCCAGATTTTGGACGCGGACGTGGATGCTTTTAATCTGCGCAGTCCTCCGCTCAGGAGCTCAGATGCTACGTGGATGCTATGGCAGCACTTCACTGCCAACCACTCTTTTCGGATGCGGCCTCGGATGTTCGCATCCGCGCAGCCCTCCGCCAGCCTTTGGTAATTTGGTCATAACTTCTTGTAGGAAAGTGAAAATGACGAACGGTTTGAAGCGTTAGAAACTAGACTCAAGGAACTTTCATTTGGTAGGTTTTGATTCACATAAAACCTTATATATCTGTAGGTATGATCGTCCAAAGTGTGGTCTTGTGCGCACTCATTTGAATTTTAGTCTATGATATAATTTTCCAACTTGGCTTAGACTTAAGTCTCTCCTTGGACCCCAAATCACTTATGATATGCCTCGTACACTTATGATAATAACCAATTGATAACCATCACATTAATACTCATTTAATGCATCCACAACTGATTCGAATTTACGGGGTGTTACATTATCTCCCCCTTGGCATCATTCGTCCTCGAATGATTGTCATGGCTGTATCTTCGGCTAACTTCGGAACTTAAATGGGTCTTGTGGGAACATGAACTTTATTAACACTTGAATACTAAACTTGAATGAATACACGATTACTGAGCTGATGAGATACTGAGCTGAATAGGTACTAGACTGAATGGCTACTGAAATTACTAATCACTGAAAGATATGGAGATTGTATTCTAAGGTCTGAATGAGAAGGTTAGATACCTTCGACATTTCTCCAAAATACCTACCAGCTAACAGAGCATAACACTAGCTCCATAGGGCATAATAATACGCATAATATGATACATATACATATTATGGGTACGTGAATTCTGAACTAACATGGATACATGAATACTGAGCTGGCACGAATAATCGAGTGCTGAACTGGCGTGAATATCTGATCACTAAACTCATATCAATATCTGAGTATTAAGCTGACATGAATATCTGAGCACTGGACTGACATGAGTATCTGAGTACTGAACTGACTTGAATGTTCAAACATGAGATCTGAATACTGGAAACACAAATGTCGTGACCTGAGATTTGAATACTGGAAACTTGAATGTTATAATATGACACATGAAATACTAGTGTACAACCGCTAATTATGGTGGAAAATATAACTCATAAGCTACTTACCCGATCCTTCATAGGATCCTATATGGACCGATGTATCTGGGATTGAGCTTTCCTTTCTTCCCAAATCTTATAACACCTTTCATAAGCAAAACTTTCAGAAACACCCAATCATCAACTTGAAACTCTAAGTCTATATGTTGCACATCCGAATACGACTTTTGGTGACTCTGAGCCGTCTTTAAATTCTCTTGAATGAACTTGAATTTCTCTATAGCTTGATAGACCAAATCTGGTCCCAGCAACTCCACATCGCGAACTTCGAACCAACAAATTGGCAATATACACCTTTGCCCATAAAAATCATGCTTTAAAAATGAGCGAGATAATCCTATTATAAGGTCCATATTTACCATCTCCACTAAAGGATGTGTGCGTTTTGAGATAAACACTTGGTTTTCTGCTGCTCGACTTTCACTTGCTGACAATTCAAGCACTTGTCCATAAAGTCTGCAACTCTCTTTTCATGTCGTTCCACAACTAAATCTCCTTAAGATCATGATACATCTTCGAGAAATCTAGGTGGATAGAATACCTAGAATTTTGGGCTTATAACATCTTCCTAACTCGCTAAGTCCATCTATGATTGGAACACACAATCTATCCTGGTACCTCAAAGTACCATCATCTCCCCCTTGTTCAAAAGCCATCATCGTATGCATGCGAATCCCCTATTTCAGCTACAACAAGTAGGTATCATCAAACCGTTTCTCCTTCACTTTGGCTACTAAGGAGGAACAGGTCTTGTTCTAGACAACAACTCCACTATCTTTGGTGTCCGAAAGTCGAACTCCTACCTTGGCTAAGTAGTGAACTTCTTTCAACATAGTTCTCTTGTCTACCTCATCCATGAGCAATACTTCCCACACTTGATTATCTTCTTAAGCACTTCCTAAAAACACTTATAGTATTGTTGTGAGCTAAGTCACTGACCACTACTCGAAATATTAGAGTCTCGTGCAATGACACTACCCTCGTAACACATAAATAGGCATGAATTTATAGCTTTTCTGTGATCACTTTAGCATCAATAACTAAGCTCGGTGGTCATTCTACTTGTGTTTCTTACACATGCTAGACATATTCCTTGTGGTAATTATACAATTTTCCCTCATTGCCGAACTGATTTTCTTTTTCATATCCATGCTAACTATTCGGGTTTCAAATCTCTAACTGGACTTACTGAAAATTTTCACTTCACCCCTTAGACCAAAGGTCTTATACTTGCGGATCCTTCTATTTTTTGTTGGGATCCAAATAACCTTCCTTATTTTCTGCAATTCTTTGCACTCTACGTCAATGACGACTCATCTCCCAAATTACTTTTGAGCTAGGAAAAACTAAATTATTCACAAAATGGAAAGCTAATGTATTCACACCTATCATACACAATCTTAATAATTTAACTCTGCTCACACTGTCAATCTTGGAGGAACCACATTTTGATAATTCCTAAAGGCTATTCTTCTATATCTTGCTCTCTCACTGTTAGCTGATTTTTTTTCCATTGCCACTGTACTTCGGGTTTAACTTAAACTCTTTGGGTTCTAACATGCGTTTGGTGTTTCAAATTGTAACCCACTCACTAGTGTTAATCTGGCTAAGTGAATCAAATCTTATCTCTACTAGCTCTGCTGAAATTGCTAATTCACTCTATTTACTTTAAACTTATTTACTATTCTTTTACTAACCACCTGATAGCATCATGTTTTCTTGCTCTGCTTTGAATAACTAAAGTGAAGAATGAGGTTATTTCTAACTTACCTCACCATCCGACCATATTCTACGGTCGCACACAATCTTTCTTTTGCACTATGTACATGGATCACACTTAGGAAAATTTCATATGTATTAAATAAAATTGGAATATCTATCCCCAAAATTTGTATACATTACAAAATCATATCAAACTATAAACGTTCGGGGTAAACACTTGGTTACACAACCTAAGGGGAACTGTCATATCCTTTATCTCACAATACTACCTACTTCTTAGCGTAACTTACAAAGGTGGTACTTTCTAGTTCTAGTATGAATAAATATAAACAACTTAAAATTATTCCCTAAAATTCAATATCGGTTGTTATATGTTCTCATTTTCGTACACCATATCTTCTTAGTCATATGCATGAGCCGTAATTAAAATACCTCTCTGGTAATATCAAACATTTTTGACTACTAGGAATTTTTCCCTTAGTCTCTTATTTGTCCATAACTATTATGACCAATTCTAGGCCAGTTGCGGTCAAATTCTTAACCTGCTATACTGTAGGGTCTGACATCTAAATTATCATCATCCAACTTGTGGCTCAATTGCTAAGAATTAAAAACTGAAATTGTTCTGTGAGGTAATACGCATTCGGATACACAACCATACATAAACATGTCCTTCAGAGATACCATCACCTTATAAATCACTTCCTACACAATCCGGCAAGTCCTGGTCTTAATTTAGAGCTAAAACATATGACAATTTCGCTACAATCACTGTTCTTACATTTTCTCTTAGCACCCGTAGGCATCACCGTATACTCCCAAGTCAGCAGACGTTGGATACACTGGAAATTGGAGATCTGGTAACTGAATAACAAATAACTAGCTTACTGAATAACCATAAACCTGCTACCTGAAAGACTGTATAACTGGTAACTGAGTTAAACTGAAAACCATAAAATATAATGACTGCTCTTGTACTTTCTAATAAGGTTATGGTCTAATATGTACTACTATCCATTGTATTACACTTTCAACATCCTCTCAAATCTCATTTGTTACTAACATGAACTCCATAGTAATACCACAATAGGCAAATCATCCTTCCAGGACCTTGGGCTTTTCTCTTCTTTTTTTCCCTGCCCATCTCTTGGGCATCCAATACGTCTGGAATTCGATAGGAAGAGAAGGTAACCTATTGCTCTAAGCTTCATGGCACGATCTAGAGTAGAAATAAATGAGACAATCCTGGATGTCTTGGCAGTTAACCGTTATATGAGTGGCCGGCACACACATATAAAGGAAACTCCACTAGACACGGCTTCATAGACTCCCTAGGACTCTTAAACCTAGTGCTCTAATACCAAGCTTTGTCACCCCCCAAACCTGGGCCTAGACGTAACATGGCACTCGGTGCTTGACTACATGTGACCGAGCGAACCAACTGGCTGGCTGAATCAACATGTGGTATCATAACATACTGAATGCGGAAGATAAACTAACACATACTGATATACTGAAAGTCTGGATGATATAAATCAAAGTGCGGAAATACGAATACAATTCTGAAATATATTTGTTGCCAACATAGTTTAATATGAAAAGCCTGCGACTCTGTCTAGCTATTACTCTAGTCTATGAAGCCTCTAATGAAGTACTAAAAACACTAACTGTCTCAAAATACTGAAGACTATAAGGTAATGATAATGCCCCGGAAGAACTGGGGATCACCAAGTAGCTGGTACGAGGATCCTAGCGCTCATAATCATCAACCTGTAAATCATTACCTGCATCATGAGATGCAGGCCCCGGGCAAAAGGGACGTCAGTACATTTGAATTGCACTGGTATATAAAGCAACTGAAAGAAAGAATTATAAATGCTGAAACTGAAACTAAGCTGATAATTGAGAATTGATATTCGATAACTAAAATGATAACTATTGAAACAGAAACTTAAATGATAATTGATAACTAATAACCAAACTGATAACTGATAATTGAACTGATAATTGGTAACGGAAATAATAACTGATAACTGAAATGATAACTGATAACAGAAATGATAACTAATAACTGAAATGATAACTGATAGCAGAAATGATAACTGATAACTGAAATGATAACTGATATCTGAACTGAACAAAGGAAGTAAGGATATGAATACTCCCTTTTCTAAATGATGAACAACCTGTTTATCTGAATATTAAACTGCGGCCTCAGGCCAAATATATATATATATATATGTGTGTGTGTGTGTGTGTGTGTGTGTGTGTGTGTGTGCGCGCGCGCACAACTGTAGCCTCGGGCCCAAGTATACGTATACATAACTGCGGCCTCAGGCGCAAAGATGCATAAAGCATAAACTGCGGCCTCAGGCCCAAATACAGGTGTTCAACATTCAGGAACTGAGAATTATACTGAAATACATGATGCTGAAATACTGAACCATACTGGGTTACATGATACTTGAATGCTGAATAGGGCTAGACTGAGACATGTATTTATGAGCTGATTATGAAAATTGAAACTTCAATTGTTTATGACATGCTGAGTACTTTAGACTGAGACTCATGGGCATCAAACCCAAGTCTATATTGTTTACGCACTAATTTCACAACGTTTAGAATGAAAGTCATGAACGAGTTATGAAGCTAGAGAATAGGAGTTCTGCAACTATTCAAGGAACTAGGCTTAACTATATTTCTAAGGCAATTGGTAAGGTCGTAAAAGAAACGTAGTGTAGGGAGAATAATTAAAATTTCCAAACATAGAGAGTTAGCCTCACATACCTCAATTTCGCCCATTAGTGCTACTACAATGATCCACAATACTAAGAACCTCCAATCTACAATAGCAATATCCAATGGAACAAATATTAGTAACAAATTCCATAACTTAAGCCATTAAGGCATATTATCAAACACCTTGTATGCATAAATCTCTACACCTCATCACCATATAATTAGTTCATCCAACTACCACCATTCATCAAAAACCTATCCCACCATCATGATTAACCAATTTATAGCTTCCAACATCACATATATGACCATCCATCCACACCCAACCAATAAAATTCCATCAATTAATCATCTTTTAATCTCTACAATAGATATGTAATTAAATAGGGAACTTATGGCTTCCCAATCACCATACCAAGAGTTCAAATACTTATTCATACTCATATTCCCTTAATAAATTCATACATATAAGTCTAAGGGTGTAGGAATACCTTTTTGGAAGAAATCCTGCAAAACCCTCCTTTGAGTTCTTGAAGAAATCTCTTGAAGATCTAAGTATTTTATGTGTAGATTTCATCAATATTAGTGTAGAAGTTATGGAATTTTACACCAAGATAATGGGGATTACTTACCTTGAAGATGGGAGGGGTTGGAGGTCTTGAGAGAGTGGAGGAAAACCCTAAAAGTCGTCCAAACGAAATGGGGAAAATAAATCCCGAATTGTGTTTATAAGCCCAGATTTCGGACGCGGACGTGGATGCTTCGCATCCGAGCAGTCCTCCACTCAGGAGCTTGGATGCTACGCGGATGCTATGGCAGCACTTCACTTTCAGCCCCTCTTTTTCGGATGCGGCCTCGGATGATTCGCATCCGCGTAGTCCTCTTCCAACCTTTGATAATTTGGTTATAACTTCTTGTAGGAAAGTTCAAATGATGAACGGTTTGAAGCGTTAGAAACTAGACTCAAAGACCTTTTATTTGGTAGGTTGTGAATCACATAAAACCTTATATATCTGTAGATATGATCGTCCAAAGTGTGTTCTTGTGCATACTCATTTGGAATTTTAGTCTATGATGTAATTTTCCAACATGGCTTAGACTTAAGTCTCTCCTTGGACCCCAAATCACTTATGATATGACTCGTACACTTATTATAATAACCAATTGATAACCATCACATTAATACTACTTTAATGCATCCACCACTGATTCAAATTTACGGGGTGTTACACTAAGCTCCCATAGGCGAATTTCCAAAGACATGTTCTTCCCCAAATCATAGGTAAACAACTTTTAACTCTTTTATTTCAATCTACTTCATATTTTTACAAGATTTCATCACAAAATCTAGGGATTTTCCTAGGAAATTGGGTGTTTTTGGGTGAAATTTGGGGATTTAGACCTGAACTGAGGTCGGATTCCAAAACCAATTGCATATCCGGGCTCGGGGATGAATGGGTAATTGGATTTTGGTCCGAACTTCGGGTTTTGACCAAGCAGGCCCGTGGTCGATTTTTGACTTTTTGGGGAAAATAATAGAAAACCTATAATTAAGCATTGGAGTTGAATTCTTTAACATTTATTGATGATGTTAATTATGGCTAGATACAAGTGAATTGGAGGTGAAATCTAGAGGGATAATGGTATTTGAGGCTTGATTGGTGGCCGTGGAATCGAGGTAAGTGTTTGGCCTAACCTTATCTTGAAGGAATAGGTGTCGTGTCTTATTTGCTACGTGTTAGTGTTGCGTACGACGTATAGGTGTGGTGACGAGTATCTACGTTGGTGTCGAGCATGTCCGTGAGTCTTAAACTGTGGCCGTTGAGATTCTTATTATGTACTATTCATGCTTAACTTGATGATTATCCATGTTGATGGTATTTTCTTGGTATTGGCTCAAGTTGAGATTTGTTTTGTGAAGTTAATTGTTGGAACGAGATTGGTTATAGCTGATTCCTTTGCCGGGATGTATTTATTTCTATTGTTGATTCCCTTGCCGGGATGTAATTGTTTCTGTTGTTGATTCCCTTGCCGGGATGTTACTGTTTGGGTGAGGAAGGAGTGATAAAGAACGAAGGGTGATGTCGTGCACATTCATACTTATGCATATGGTGAGAAAAGAGTGATAAAGCACGAAGGGTGACGCCGTGCACATTTATATTTATATTGATGCATATGGTGAGGAAGAGTGTGACGACCTAACCCGTCGACACCTGAGTTACCGCTCCGTTTCCCCCATTTTCTATTTCTTTATGCTTCATTATCAGTGTTGGGTGTGAACGAGTTGATTTGGATTGGTTCTAGAAGGAAATGAGACACTTAGTCTCTTCAAGGAAGGTTTGTTTTGGAAAAGTCAACCGGACGTTGACTTCTGTGTTAGAGGGCTCGGATATGAATTCCGATGGTTCGCTTAGCTTTGGGGGATGATTTGTGACTTAGGACTGTGATCGGAAGTAATTTTGGAGGTCCAGTGTAGAATTAGGCTTGAATTGGCGAAGTTAGTATTTTGGCGATTTCCGGTTGATAGGTGAAATTTTGATTCGAGGGTCGCGATGGAATTCCAAGAGTTGCAGTAGCTTCGTTAGGTGATTTGGGATGTGTATGTAAAATTTCAGGTGATTCAGAGGTGATTTGGTTGGGTTTTTGATCGAATGCGTGTTTCGGAAGTTTTAGAAGAACATAGGCTTGAATTCGATGTGCATTGATGATTTTAGTGTTGTTGGATGGGTTTTTATGATTGGAAAAAGTTTGAATAACGTTGTAGGATGCATTGGTATTTTTGGATGAGGTCCCGGGGGCCTCGGGGTGAGTTCGGATGGTTAAACGGAGAGTTTTGGAATATTTCATGTTGCTAAGTCTGCTACAACTGGTGTTTTCGCCTCTGCGAAGCTTGGACCGCAGAAGCGGTCTCGCTTGTGCGAAGATTGGACCGCAGAAGCGGTGATGGGACCTGGGCGCTAATTCCGCAGAAGCGGTTGGGGAAGCCGCATCTGTGAAGTCGCAGATGCGGGATTTAAGTCGCAGAAGCGGGATTTTGGATTATGGGAATTTTCGCAGACGCGGAAGGAGACCGCAGGAGCGGTAGTCGCAGAAGCGACATTTTGACCGCAGAAGCGGTTTCTGCTGGACAGAAATATTTAATTCATCTTCGCGAAATTTTGAGAAAAATAACATATTTCACTTCGGACTTGGAGAGTTTTTGGGCGATTTTGAAGAGGGTTTCAAAGGCTTTGATCAGGTATGAACTCTTGGACTTAAAAATATGATTTTATGGTGTAAATACATGGATTAGAGCTGAAAACTTAAGAAATTAAAGGTAAAAAATGGTGGTTTAGGGCTTGAACCTAAGAGAGCTTAAACTAGGGATTTGAGGGGTCAAATGGACTCCGATTCTTGTGATTTTGATATGTATAGACTTGTGGCGAGATAAGGAATCCATTGGTGTGGAAGTTTCTGAGTTTCGAAAAGTGGGCCCGGGGCTCGGGTTTTGCTAAATTCGGGAATTTTGTTGTTTTTCGATTATTTTTGATTGGGTGTTGTTCCCTTGGCATATTGTGACAGATTCGTTGTGGTTTTGGATAGATTCGACGCGCGTGGAGGCCGAATTGAGGGGCAAAGGCGTCGCGAGCTAGAGATTTTGCTGGTTCGAGGTGAGTAATGATTGTAAATGATATTTCTGAGGGTTTGAAACCCCGGATTGAACATCATAGTGCTATGTTGAGGTGACTTGCACGACGGATAGCGAGCGTGGGGTAGAGCACCGTTGGAAATTATGACTTAGTCCATCCCGATTAATGATTTTACCACGTATTTGATTGAAATTAGTTTGCTATCATCATTATTTGGGCTGAATGCCATATTTGGGCTTCGTGCCAACTATTTGAACCCTTCGGGGATTGTTGCTGAAAATTCCTCACTAATTTAATTATATATTTGAACTCAGTCATGTTATTTTCTACTGTTTTCAAAACTCAGCCATCTTCACTCAGTTTTAATACTCAAATGATATTTAAATGATGTTTTGGGCTTAGAAACACTGTTTTATTGTTGCCCGAGTGGCTTATGTGATGTTGTCTAAGTAAGGTCGAGGGCCTGTATTGTGAGGATACTTATGGATCGGGCTGCACGCCGCAGCAGTGTTGCACTGATATTTATGTGAGGCCGAGGGCCTAGATTGATGCCACGAGATGGCTTGTTATTGTGCTTGGGCCGTAAGGGGCCCCTCCCGGAGTCTGCACACCCCCAGTGAGCGCCGTCGACGATAAACGGAGCGGGCTGCATGTCGCAGCGATATGTGGAGCGGGCTGCACGCCGCAGCAGTACCGGTACTATTTGATGTGTTTACCTTATTTCATTGTCTGCCATTATATGTTATTTGTGCTACTACTTGCAATATGTACCTGTAGCTCTGGCATTATCTGATAACCGAGTGTGATGCCCGTGAGGCAGACTTCTGTGCTTATCTGCACTATTTGTTTTGCATCCAATTGCATAATTGTTGGAAAAGTCATTTTCAAAAGAGGTTTTAAACTGAGCTAAGATATTTCTAAAGGTTTTACAGCTTCACTGCTTTTCTCAAAGGGTTTTTCACTGCCCCTATATAGCATGATGATTTGTTTTACGTGATTTCTTACTGCTCAGCTGTTATTTACCTTTATTACTCACTGAGTTGGAGTGCTCACTTTACTCCCTGCACCTCGCGTGCAGTTGCAAGTATTTATCCACCCGGTAGCGGGTATTGGCTGCGTGGAGGCAGAGATGTAGAGGTATAGCGAGGTGACTGCCAGCGTTCGCATCACCACTGTCTTTCTATGTTATTCATTATTCCTGTTCAGTGTATTTCTAGACTTGTAAAGTAGAGTTACATTCTTATAGATGCTCGTGACTTGTGACACCCCGATTAGGGCTGTGTGGGGTTGTAATTTCGTTAATTAATATCATTAAGTCATATCTTTGCTGTTCATTTATGCTTAACTATTTTTAAAAGAGACGAGTTGGCTTAGTTGGTTGGCCTTGTCTTCACGAAAGGCGCCATCACGACCAGTGTGGGGTTTGGGTCGTGACAAGTTGGTATCAGAGGCTAGGTTACTAGGTCTTACGAGTCATGAGCAGGTTTAGTAGAGTCTCGCGGATCGGTACGGAGATGTCTGTATTTATCCTCGAGAGGCTGCAGAACCTTTAGGAAAACTTCACATTTTTGAATTCTTATCGTGCGTCCTTGATTCAGCTTGAAAAGAAACTCTTGAAATTCCTTCACGCGTTTGTATGCGTGCATGACCGCTCAGTATCAGATGTGCCTTGATGGCTTGTGATTCCCCGATCGAGGGGTGAGATGTGATCTCTGTGAGTTTGATGTTGGGCCAGTCTGGAGGACTTGCGGATCTTTGCCTATGGCTTGAGCACCGAGGTGCTGATTGTGTGAACAAGTGTTTGAACTTATATGTTCGGTATTGTCCCTATTAGCGGGAATGGCGGTTGGATAGCTATGTGATGAGTATGTTAGTACTGCGAGATGTATCTATTTGACTTGGTAGTGACGAGGGAGTCTGCTAGATAATAGATGAACTATTAAGTGTTCGATTTCTATTGTGATTTGATGTGTTGTCGAGTTATGGGCGCGTGAAAATCATTTCGTGTCTCCTAGATGGGAGTGAAGTAAATTTCATGTTGCGGTATGAGTTCAGACTCAGGAGGACTAAGTGGCTGTGTAATGTGTATGACGGTGGAAAGTATACGAAAATGTTATATTGAGGCGAAGTAGGTAGGTTATCTCCTGCGGAGTGTTCCGAAGTGGTGTGATCCTTATGTGTATGTTAGAAGATCTCATGTGTAATGGAAGGGTATGTGTTGCAATTGAAATTTCGGGTCGCTTAGGAGAGTGGGCTTAACTGTTGCGGGGATGAATGCGAGATTTGTAGAAGATTTACAGTGCTACATGATTTGTGTTTACACAAGCTTATGAAGGATTGAGTTTAATTTTCACTGTGGTCTTAAGGCAGCAATGGAGTATGTGCGTTATGAGTTGTTGGGAGTGTTTTGATCTGTGGCTTCGAGCCAAGTTGGGGAGTGTGCTATTGATTAGCTAATTGTACGGTTATATGCTATGCTGGTTCCGGTTTGAGGTTGCGAAAATTGAGCCGAGGATAGCACTAGTGAAGCAAAATTTTGACAAAGGTTATATGGTGCTTCGTGGATGTGTGAGAATCATAGGATGTCTTAAGCTGTTGCTGGTAAAGAATGCTCGGTGCATGGAGCAGGAAGATGTTTGTTTGTATTGGGATGAGGTCATATCGTGCGGTGTCAGAGTGCTAATGAGGCATGGGTGGTTATGTTCGTTTGATCAGGTGAACTGCAGTTTGAATAAGAAGTAAATGACTCTCGAGAATGGTTTTAATGTGTTCAAGATTCTACATGTAACAATCAGATGTCTTAAGGTTGTGTAGGTAGTTAGAGATTGTGTTTTCATTGGAAAAAGGGTCAAGTCTTGTGGTATTTTTATGTTAGTTATGGGATTCTATGTATCAGTATCTAGAAAGTAAAGGTAACGGATTTAGATTCGCAGGAAGTTTTTCAGAGTAAAGTATTTTGGAATGTGGTGTTTCTGGGAATATTTGAGAGAGGATTCAGTGGCTTATGGGTCTTAGAGAGTGTGGTCTTGTGCTTGGGTCTCGTGTAGTGAGCCTGGGTTGAGGAACTGTGGTGCTACAGCAAGGGGGAATATCAAGTTGATGATGAATCAGAAGGGAAATTAGATAGATGGAATAGCTTGATAGTAGACCGAATCGATACGGTAAGGATATGATTAATTCTTCGTATGTGTTCGAGGTAATGAGCCCTTACAAGTATTTTGCAGCGATGCTCTTGGGTTTTGAGAGCTTGCTTAGCTTGGTCGAGTTAGAAGGATTCCGTCCTAGCAGTTTAATTTATGCAAACGGAATTGAGAGAGTTCTTGTTGATTTCTACCGTGGTTGAAGAAGTGCATTTTCCACGAATATGAGAGACATGGAATGTGTAATGATTTTTCTTCTAGATGGGATCAATGGAAGTTCTTGACTAGTTGAGTGCGTAGATGTCTGTGGCTCGGAAGGGAGATAAAAGCTTTCCTGCTATCCTTGGATGGTATGGTATATGCGGTACGTTGTGGAGGATCGAGATTTGCTTGTTCGAGGTTTCAGTTCAGTTCCGAAAAGAAGTTCATAAAACTCTTAGGCAACCGGTAGCCTCATATAATCAAGGAAATGGTGCTTCTAATTGGAGGCGATTTGACGAGAGTGTATGTCTCAGGAAAAGGGTAATGTGATTAAATTGATGATACTTCGGTAGTATTGCGGCATTTTCTTGTTGGATCAACTGGTGGTATTCGGGTTTGCTTGGTGGCACATGAAATTTTAAAGTATTTATCGTGGAGTGATGGGGTATTTAAGGTGTGGCATGCGTTCGGACGACAAAATTGGGATCAGGTATGATGATTCGTGTGCTATATGGAGTTGGAGACTGGGAGTTCTCATGTTCAGGCTATGTTGTGGTTGTGGATCGTGTGTATTCGGCACCGTTTAGCGGCAACCGGGATTTGGAGGCTCGAGTGGATCTTTATTTGCTGGTATGTTAGATTTTGGATGTGATGTTGAAATTCAGACTGGTTGTCTTAGTGTTAGGTGATGCTGAACTATTGCACAACGGGCTATGCCGGAAATGCCACGGGTTGAGTGGCGAGGTGCATTGGATTATGTTCTTGCAGAGTGGTTTATATTTCAAAGACCCAGCGGACGGCTGGGAAGGATTGCTTTTCTTAATTGGGCCTTCGTGATGGATGTCAGTGCAGAGGTTCCTACCATTGGTTCTGTTCCGGTGTTAAGGGACTTTTCGGATGCGTTTCTTGTGGCCGGGCATGTCGCCGGGCGAGGTTGTGGATTTCGGTATTGATTTGGTGCCGAGCACCGTATCGTATGGCTTCGGCGGGAGTTATAGTAGTGGAAGGAGAAGCTTCAGGCTTTCTTGGTAATGAGTTCGTTGGTAGGCCGATGTGGATACGTGTTTAGCTTGAGTTGGCTAGGTTGGCCCCGAATTATATTGTTCAGGGATAGGTTGATTCGATCTATTGAGCTTGTTAGTGATCTGAGGAGAGCTATGAGTTGCATTTCGGTGTTGTGAGACGTTATGATTTGTTGGTTATGGGCACATGTGGTGCGGTTCTATTGGGGATTCATAGTGAAAGTCGAGCGGAAAGAGTAATTGGGTGTTGCTCGGTAAATGGAGTATTGGTTATGACCTATTGGGTTGCGTGGCGTATGTTATTTGTTTCACTGTGGGTGTAATGAATTGCTTGGTTCCAGACATCAAATTGTGCGTGGCAGTCGATTTTGAGCATAGTGACTTGAGGTGTTCATGTGTAACAGTGTTTGGATAGGATCGTGCATTGTAGCGAGGCCACGTGGAGATATGACCTTTCGGGGTAGATTCAGGTGTTCTATTTCTATGATGTGAGACGGGGTCTAAGCCTTGTGTTGTGATGGTACTGATGAGCATGAGGTACAGCTCTTTCGTTTTAGTCATTTTTCATGATTTGAGTATGTTCAGACCGTTTCTTATTGGTGCGCGTATTATGCAAGTTGTGTCTTAGGCTTGTATTGAGGTGTCATATCACCCGAGTGGTGTGTTGGATTCGAGGTAATCGTCGGGGTCACTAATGAACACGAACGGATTTGATTTCAGCTTGTTGGAAGGATAATATCGAGGTTCGGCTCGGAATCTGCTGTGGTATTAGTCAAAAGGGAAGTGGCTTCATGAATGGTTGATCTGAGAAATGGTTACGGTTTATTGCGTGCTTCATTTATCGTTGGTAGTATATGAAAGTGTTGGAATAAGACCTTAGTTGATAAGAGGTTTTCTACCGCTATTCGGGTGTTGTGGGCAACTGCTGCGAATAGAAGTTATCGTTTCGAGTGTTTGGGTTATGTAGTACATCATATGATTGCACCCGAGGTTGCAGGTATGGGTTATTACAGCTGGTTCGGGCTTATTCTGAGTAGAGATGTGAGGTTCTGATCTTGTGTATGATTTCGGAAAGAGCAATGTGGTTCTATGGTTTATGGACTAGATGGATTGTGAAATTTCAGCTATGTTGTGTTATCGGACCTATGTGAGATAGGGTGATGTGGGATCACCCAGGTATATGCTTGGTAAGGTCATTCAGCTATTGGTTGGCTTCTAGGTAAACTCTGGGTACGCTCGAGGACGAGCGCTTGTTTAAGTTAGGGAGGATGTGATGACCCGACCCGTCGTCACGTGAGTTACGGCCCCGTTTCCCCCATTTTCTATTTCTTTATGCTTCATTATCAGTGTTGGGTGTGAACGAGTTGATTTGGATTGGTTCTAGAAGGAAATGAGACACTGTCTCTTCAAGCAAGGCTTGTTTTGGAAAGTCAACCGGACGTTGATTTGTGTGTTAGAGGGCTCGAATATGAATTCCGATGGTTCGGTTAGCTTCGGGGGACGATTTGTCACTTAGGAGTGTGATCGAAAGTAATTTTGGAGGTCCGGTGTAGAATTAGGCTTGAATTGGCGAAGTTAGTATTTTGGCGATTTCCGGTTGATAGGTGAGATTTTGATCCGAGGGTCGGGATGGAATTCCGAGAGTTGCAATAGCTTCGTTAGGTGATTTGGGATGTGTGTGTAAAATTTCAGGTGATTCGGAGGTGATTTGGTTGGGTTTTTGATCGAATGCGTGTTTCGGAAGTTTTAGAAGAACTTAGGCTTGAATTCGATGTGAATTGATGATTTTAGTGTTGTTGGATGGGTTATTATGATTGGAAAAAGTTTGAATAACATTGTAGGATGCATTGGTATTTTTGGTTGAGGTCCCGGGGGCCTCGGGGTGACTTCGGATGGTTAAACGGAGAGTTTTGGAATTTTTCATGTTGCTAAGTCTGCTGCAACTAGTGTTTTCGCCTCTGCGAAGCTTGGACCGCAGAAGCAGTCTCGCTTGTGCGAAGATTGGACCACAGAAGCGGTGATGGGACCTGGGCGCTGATTCCGCAGAAGCGGTTGGGGAAGCCGCATCTGCGAAGTCGCAGATGCGGGATTTAAGTCGTAGAAGCGGGTTTTTGGATTATGGGAATTTCCGCAGAAGCAGAAGGAGACCACAAGAGCGGTAGTCACAGAAGCGACATTTTGACCGCAGAAGCGGTTTCTGCTGGACAGAAATATTTAATTCATCTTCGCAAAATTTTGAGAAAAATAACATATTTCACTTTGGACTTGGAGAGTTTTTGGGCGATTTTGAAGAGGGTTTCAAGGGCTTTGATCAGGTATGAACTCTTGGACTTAAAAACATGATTTAATGGTGTAAATACATGGATTAGAGCTGAAAGCATAAGAAATTAAAGGTCAAAAATGTGGTTTAGGGCTTGAACCTAAGAGAGCTTAAACTAGGGATTTGAGGGGTCAAATAGACTCCGATTCTTGTGATTTTGATATGTATAGACTCGTGGCGAGATAAGGAATCCATTGGTGTGGAAGTTTCTGAGTTTTGAAAAGTGGGCCCGGGGCTCGAGTTTTGCTAAATTCGGGAATTTTGTTGTTTTTCGATTATTTTTGATTGGGTTTTGTTTCCTTGGGATATTGTGACGGATTCGTTGTGGTTTTGGATAGATTCGACGCGCGTGGAGGCCGAATTGAGGGGCAATGGCGTCGCGAGCTAGAGATTTCGCTGGTTCGAGGTGAGTAATGATTGTAAATGATATTTTGAGGGTTTGAAACCCCGGATTGCACATCATAGTGCTATGTTGAGGTGACTTGCACGCCGGATAGCGAGCGTGGGGTAGAGCACCGTTGGGAATTATGACTTAGTCCATCCCGATTAATGATTTTACCACGTATTTGATTGAAATTAGTTTGCTATCATCATTATTTGGGCTGAATGCCATACTTGGGCTTCGTGCCAACTATTTGAACCCTTCGGGGATTGTTGTTGAAAATTCCTCACTGATTTAATTATATATTTGAACTCAGTCATGTTATTTTCCACTGTTTTCAAAACTCAGCCATGTTAACTCAGTTTTAATACTCAAATGATATTTAAATGTTGTTTTGGGGTGAGAAACATTGTTTTATTGTTGCCCGAGTGGCTTATGTGATTTTGTTGACTGAGTAAGGTCGAGGGCCTGTATTGTGAGGATACTTATGGATCGGGCTGCACGCCGCAGCAGTCTTGCACTGATATTTATGTGAGGCCGAGGGCCTAGATTGATGCCACGAGATGGCTTGTTATTGCGCTTGGGCCGTAAGGGGCCCCTCCCGGAGTCTGCATACCCCCAGTGAGCGCTGTCGACGATAAACAGAGCGGGCTGCACGCCACAGCGATATGTGGAGCGGGCTGCACGCTGCAGCGGTACCGGTACTATTTGATGTGTTTACCTTATTTCATTGTCTGCCATTATATGTTATTTGTGCTACTGCTTGCAATATGTACCTGTAGCTCTGGCATTATCTGATAACCGAGTGTGGTGACCGTGAGGCGGAATTCTGTGCTTATCTGCACTATTTGTTTTGCATCCAATTGCATAATTGTTGAAAAAGTCATTTTCAAAAGAGGTTTTAAACTGAGCTAAGATATTTCTAATTGTTTTACAGCTTCACTGCTTTTCTCAAAGGGTTTTTCACTGCCCCTATATAGCATGATGATTTGTTTTACGTGATTTCTTACTGCTCAGCTGTTATTTACCTTTATTACTCACTGAGTTGGAGTGCTCACTTTACTCCCTGCACCTCGCGTGCAGTTGCAAGTATTTATCCACCCGGTAGCGGGTATTGGCTGCGTGGAGGCAGAGATGTAGAGGTTTAGCGAGGTGACTGCCAGCGTTCGCAGCACCACTGTCTTTCTATGTTATTCATTATTCCTGTTCAGTGTATTTCTAGACTTGTAAAGTAGAGTTACATTCTTATAGATGCTCGTGACTTGTGACACCCCGATTAGGGCTGTGTGGGGTTGTAATTTCGTTAATTAATATCATTAAGTCATATCTTTGCTGTTCATTTATGCTTAACTATTTTTAAAAGAGACGAGTTGGCTTAGTTGGTTGGCCTTGTCTTCACGAAAGGCGCCATCACGACCAGTGTGGGGTTTGGGTCGTGACAAAGAGAGATAAAGCACGAAGGGTGATGCCGTGCACATTCCTATTATTCATGTGGTGAGGAAGAGTGATAAAGCACGAAGGGTGATGTCATGCACATTTCCATTATTGATTGCATGGTGAGGATTGAGAGTAAAACACGAAGGGTGATGCCGTGCAATTGTTTTCTGTTGCTGTGATTATTTGCTATTATCGATTCAAGTGCCTTAATTGTTTTGTTTCTGTTCCATAGCATGCTGCCCCTTCCTGTAAATTGTTGATAGCTTCTATTAATTGTATTCTGTTAGATATTGCTTAACTGCACAAGTTATGATGTTTGTCGTGTCCTAGCCTCGCCACTACTTCGCCGAGGTTACGCTCGGCACTTACCAGTACATAGAATCGGTTGCACTGAAGGTACACTCTGCATCTTTTATGCAGATCCCGATACTGGACCATACGAACCGTAGATCGAGGTCGCTGCCTTCAGTCTAGTGGAGATCCGAGGTAGTCCTATAGGCGTCCGCAGGATTTGGCGTCCCCTTCTATCTTGCTTCTTTTCTGTTTATTCTATTTTTGAGACAGATTTGTATTTTCTTGTTCAGACCACTATTTGTAGTATTCGTAGATAGTTTGTGAAAATGTGACACCAATTCTGGGTGGAGTTTTATTATGGAGTTCGTATTAGTATTACGTTAAACTGTTAAATTCTGTTCTTCTGCATTTTTGATTTTCGCTGATTTTCTTGTATCATCTAGTAAATTGATAAAGATAAAGGAAAAGGTAAAATAATCAGTAACGTTGGCTTTCCCGGCGGGTTCATTGTTAGCGCCATCACGGTCCCGACAGTAGGGGAAATTCGGGTCGTGACAAAACAACCGGTTGGGTCGTTACAATAAACACAATCCAGATTTTTTCCCTAAATTTGAATGATTTATTGATTGAAATAAACTTATAACAATTGGAGATTATATTGTTTTTTTGGTGTGTTTTTATGTATATTAAGTTAGATTTCATAATTTTTGCTGATGCAACTCTAGTATAATTAGTTGGAGCTCTTATTTTTGTTGCTTCCTGTAAATTATGCTGGAATTGCTACTTATGAATCGTTATAGGCCAGTATATTATAATGGAGAAGTGTAAAACAATGGAAAATTTGTCTCTAGAACAATTTTGTGAAATTAAATAATTAAAATTTTTGCTTTCTGTATAGTATGCTGGAGATATAGCATGTGAAAGCATAATATCCAGTATTTTATACTGGATATTATAATGGAGCAGTGTAAAACAATGGAGAAGTTGTATCCAAATTGCTGGAATTAGGGACATCAATATTTTGCTACCTGTATATTATGCTGGAGATATATCATATGAAAGCATAGTATGCAGTATTTTATACTGGACAATTATTTTCATATGATGTATAATCTGCTGCATTTCATGATTTTTTATCGTTCTATGCTGGAGCTGTCATTTTCATATAATTTTTTGAAAAAGAGTTTGATACTATGTGGATCATATTTCCTAATATTAGAAACATAAAAGAAATATTACAAAGAACGATCACACATAAATATAGTAGAAGATAAAAAGCACCCAAAGCAAAAGAAAAGCCACTCAAAACAAAAGAAAAGCCACACAAAGATAAAGAAAACATAAGCATAAACACATAAGAAGAACATAAAAAAAGGATTTAGGAAAACTAAGCATCATCTACCCCATTAGAATAATACTCCTCAATTTCTCGATATATCTCATCATCATCCTAATCAGATATAATTATAGGATACCCAGGCAAAAGACCACAAAGTCTCATCAGATCAAACTTCAACCTGTTGAAATCATCACGCAACTGATTTTGTTCAAATATTATTCTGTCCATAAGATAAGAAAGAATCTTTAAGCTATATTCGAGCTTCGCACAGTCGTCCCAATTGGGATATGTGATGACCCAAAAGGTCATCTTGTGTTTTAGAAGTCAAATCATGTTCCCAGGCCTTAAAAACCTCCTTTTGTTTCACCTTGATTTGCGTGCGCAGTCCGGTCATATATCTGGAAAGCCCTTATGTGAAAATTTGAGAAAACGGAAAAAGGTCATATTTGTCCTTGTACTCTTCAAAAAGGGTCATATTTGTCCCGCATTATACTTTTTTGATATATTTATCATTATCGTTATACTTTAGGATCCTATTTGTACCTGACTCTTCAAAAAGGGTTGCATTTGCCCTTCGTTATACTTTTTTGACATATTTATCCTTACAGTGATACTTTAGGATCATATTTGCCACTCATCAATTAAATCCCCATGTCCCACCTTTGTTTTCCTACATTGCGCCTATGTGGATTTTTTTCCTCCAATTTGAATATGGTCACCTATTTAAGATAATTTAACCTGCACACCCAATTAAACCTGACCCACTAACTAAAATAAACTGAAATCCTAATTCCCACCCGCCACTCGTCCATCTCTCTTCTCCTGATCAGTTCCATATTTTTCGGATAGCAGCGGCAACCTATAAAATCAAGTTCGAGCGAGAAAATTTTGGACAGTGAGTGAATGAAACTATAGTGTTACCTCTAATTCATCCGACGACGACAACTCGGTTTAGTCTCGCTTATAGAGGCTATTCAAAACTTCACTCATCTTGATATTTTCTTAAATAAACTTCAATGTTTTCTTCGAGTTTTAGGCTTCTGTCAGTGCTCTATTCTAAGCACTGACCTTTGTCATTAACTCTATTGTTGTGCAACTTCTCGTAATTTACTTTGCTTACTGCAATAATTGTGAGTTGTATCAGATTAGTGATTTTGAATTCAAAGCTCTTGTTTGCCAATATGTTGCCGGTGCTATCCGAAAAACATGGAGCTGAAAAAGAACTTTATCTTAAATATATGACGATTTAAATTGGGTGGGCGGATTAAATTATCTTAAATAGGTGACTAAATTTAAATTGGAAGAAAAAGAAATCCATATAGGCCCCATGTAGGAAAGCAAAGGTGGGACATGGGGATTTAATAGATGAGGGGCAAATATGATCCTAAAGTATAACTGTAAGGATAAATATGTCAAAAAGAATAACGAAGGATAAATGTTACTTTTTTTAAAGAGTACAGGGATAAATATGATACTGAAGTATAACGGTAAGGATACATATATCAAAAAGGTATAACGAAGGGCAAATATAACCCTTTTTAAAGAGTAAAGGGGCAACTATGACCCTTTTCCGTTGAGAAAAATGCTAAGTTTTGCCTTTAAAATAGAATTAAGTTGACTTCGGTCAACATTTTGGGTAAACTATCCCGGACCCGTATCCCAACGGTCCCGTAGGGTCCGTAGTAAAATATGGGACTTGGGCGTATGCCCGGAATCGAATTTCGAGGTCCCTAGCCCGAGAAAAGAATTTTTAAAGAAAATTATTTGCTGGAAAATATAAGCATTTGTAGAAATGAATTAGTATGTAATCTTGATGGTATCGGGTCCGTATTTTTGTTCCGGAGCCCGGTACATATTTAAAATAATAATTAAGTAGAATATGTGAAATTTGGTAAGAATCGAAGTTGATTTGGCATAAATCGGACCCATAGTTGAGAAAATGGAAATTTCAATGTTCTTGAGAATTTTATGAATTTTGGTGCTAAATTCGTAGTTGTTGATGTTATTTTGATGATTTGATTGCACGATCAAGTCCGTATGATCTTTTTAGACTTGCATGCATGTTTGGTTTGGAGCCCCGAGGGCTTGGGTGAGCTTTGGATAGGCCACGGAGTGAGTTTGGACTTAGAAAATTTCTGATTTGCATCTGGTATTGTTGCAGGCTCTGATCTCGCTATTGCTAGGTCAGGCTTCGCAATTGCGAGCATGTCAGGTTTGGTAATTGCGAGGGGGCTGATCGCAATTGCGATGAATGCCCTGGCCATCCTTGTTCGCATTTGTGAGCTTTTCTCCGCAAATGCGAATGTCTCAGTAGTCGCAAAGGTAGCCTAATTGTCACAAATGCGAAGTGAGCAAAAATTTGCGAACCGCTGATCACAATTGCGATAACTGCAACCTGTAAGTGGGATTTGAAACAGGATTTTCATCATTTTGCAATTTTCCCAAACCCTAAACATCCTTAGGCGATTTTTTCAAAGACTCAAACTTCTCCAAATCATAAGTAAGTGATTTCTAACTCATCTTGTTCAATCTAATTCATCTTTTTACATAATTTCACTTCAAAATCTAGGGTTTTCCATGGGGAATAGGGTGTTTTTGGGTAGAAGTTAGGATTTTCGAATTTCGGGGATTTGGACCTCAAATTGAGGTCTGATTCAAAACTAATTGCATATTTGAGTTTCTGGGTAATGGGTGATCGGTTTTTGGTTCAAACTTCGGGTTTTGACCAAGCGGGCCCAGGGTCGGTTTTTGACTTTTTGGGGAAAACATTGGGAAACCTATTTTCATGCATTAGAATTGGTTTATTTAGCATTTATTGATGTTATTAAGTAAATTATGACTAGATACAAGCGGATTGGAACTGGAACCGAGAGGTAAAGCGGTAATTGAGGCTGGATTTTTGTCACGCCCCAAACCGAGGGACATGACCGGCGCCCGACCGGGTAGCCCTAGTCAAGCCGACCTGGGTGCCTTTCCTATCCCACGTGTTACCCCGTATTTTCATTGCTCATAAATCAAGGAATTAGCCATTTATAATTAAAATATCTTTTTACAAAAGATACATAACATACATGGTTACTTAATGAGGTTTACAACTTACATCGCCCAACATACAAAATACATATTTACATAACTTCGTAACCCACATTTACTGTCTACGGAGCCTCTAAGGATGCAAACGATAATACAATACTTGCCGATAACAAGGCTCCGGCTATACCTTACACAAATACCCAAAACATTACTCCGGAATAAAAGCGACATGAGCCACGCAGGGCTCCGAGAGGAATAATCATGGAGGGTTTGCAGATGTTCATAATGAGTTCTTCATGGATTTTGACTTGAGAACTACCCAGATGCTAATGAAATACAGAAAAACAAGAGAAACAGACGTTGTGCTATAATAACCCCCGAAGGTGTGCTTGGTCTTGACAGAGAGCCTAGTAGGGGTCCATACGAGAAAGGAAGTGTTACAATGACTCATAGAAGGATATGTTCTCTCATGGTTATCGAACAAGTGTGGGGAAACTGGCACAATGGATTCACTAACTAAAGAACACAATGAACACATGTTATGGAGGTGTAAAGAGAAAGTAAACATTTGTTATGAGCTGGACATTCTTCTGCTATATTAACTCCCAACTGCAATATACGACCATGCCACGAGCAACCACAATACTAGGACAAAGTGAGCTACTTACTGCGGGATGTCCCAAGTGGACACGAAAGTTATGGCAACACAATATTTTCCTATGACGGGGATGTGAGGATCTCAATTTTCAGAGAGACTTTATGCACACGGTGGCCATTTCGATTGACATGCACTCATGTGAGGTGTTAAGGTATGCTCTTATTTTAATAGGCAGTGAGAAGCTTTCATGATGATATTCGCAAGAGAGTAGATTGACTGTTCAAACCATATAAGCCATATACACAACTGAGTAAAAGAGTGACTCGAGAAGGATCGCAACGCTGGGATGCTTTGCATGGAACTTGACACCACATAGGTAAACTTTATGACGGTGCATGTATAGGCACAAGCGAGTAGATTTTGTCCATTTAAATAAAAAGATTCTGTAAGAAATTCATCGGATATAGTCCCTTGGTGAGAATTTAGGAAAAGCAAGTGGGAAGTATCAATCCTAGAGTTATAACTCAATTCAAGGGCATAATTATAGAACTTAATTCCACAAGAATGTAAATAAGAGAATTCACAATAGAGTAGATTCACGAATATTGCGTCTCGTTCAAAGAGTCGATACACGCAATGTTTTGTTATTCAACATCTTGTTAAGACCATGTTTATTAGAACTCTTCAATATAGATGTACATATACAATGAGTAGAAATTTTCATTTGACTCACTTAATGACGTTAGGTCGATAGGGCAATAGCTTAATCGATACCCCTCGAATCCACATCCCTAACATACGTAGGTAACATACTGATATACTACATGATCTGATGGTGCAGAGACATCAATAGGGACAAGGACACTCCCCTCTTAGCGATATGTTTAACCACTCCACCCACAGCTCAATACATTCTCCTAACAAGTCCTTGGGAAATCCACTCGGACTCAATGGTGGGATCAATCCCTCCTTACATGCTTCAAATTCGCGGATTATGGTATCAAGGTTACCAATCTTGAGAATAAGACTTAGAGAGGAAATCAGCTCCCTCACTTGAGCTCTAATGCATGATTGGAGTATCAAAGAAGGGTGAAATTCCTAAATGTCTGAATAGCCCCCAACTTATAGATGTGGTCGACAACACACCGATAAGAAGGACTCTACTAGACATAGCTCCGAGACATCCTAGGACACTTTAAAACATTAGGCTCTGATACCAAGTTTGTCACGCCCCAAACCGAGGGACATGACAGGCTCCCGACCGGGTAGCCCCAGTCAAGTGGACCTGGGTGCCTTTCCTATCCCACGTGTTACTCCGTATTTTCATTGCTCATAAATCAAGGAATTAGCCATTTATAATTAAGACACCTTTTTACAAAACATACATAACATACATGGTTACTTAATGAGGTTTACAACTTACATCTCCCAACATACAAAATACATATTTACATAAGTTCGTAACCCACATTTACTGTCTACGGAGCCTCTAAGGATACAAAGGATAATACAATACTAGCCGATAACAAGGCTCCAGCTATACCTTACACAAACCCAAAACATGACTCCGGAATAAAAGCGGCATGAGCCACGCAGGGCCCCGAGAGGAAAGGGGCTCTCCAATACAGCTGACGGAAAGTGAAGGGGAGCTACGGTCGGTGGACTGGATACCTGCTATGGATCCACCTACAATCATAACACGAATGTAGCGCCCCCGGCAAAAGGGACGTCAGTACATTTGAATTGTACTGGTATGTATGAACAAACTTTGCCCTAAGCAAACTCAAACCATACACAAGTAACAAGTAGTAATGGAATCCACAATCAAATACACATGAAAGGAAACAACCAAGCCAAGCAAGTTTACAATCTCTCCATTTCCCCCTTCAGCATTTTCACATCAATGATTTCACAACTTTCTCATATTTTAATTCAATAGTGATTTCGATCACTTTCCACCCTTATTACCTCGGCCACCCTTATAACCTCGGCCACCCTTATCACCACAACCCACACCTTATTACTTCGTGTTGCGGCGCACAACCCGATCCCACCGAACAATCACAATTCACAAACAACACAACAACAACAACAACAATTCACAAAGAACAACAACAACAATTCTCAAGAACTACAACAACAATTCTCAAGGAATAACAACAACAATTCACAAAGAACAACAACAACAATTCTCAAGAACTACAACAACAATTCTCAAGGAATAACAACAACAATTCACAAAGAATGTCCATAACCATGAATACCATTTCCATCATATTCAATAACTCATATGCATTTTATGTCACAACGATAATTGCCCACGACAAGCCATATATGTTATTACTACAGTTATTCCAATTGCATCATTTACGATTTCCTTCCATCATTCGTTGCTCAGCTCTTACCACATAACACTTTCACAATCACACATTTGGTTTATTGCCAATTACTTACACCATTATATCGGGAAACTTAACCATGAACACTCAAATCATACTAATCACAGAATTTCACACATAATCCACGTAGATATCACATACCAAATATTCGTACACCAAACAAGGTGATTTTACAAAGGTCAAAGTTAGCCATACATACCTCGTTTTAGCTTTCCTTAAGTTACTACAACGTTCTGGAAATTCTAGCAATTCCAATATACTTTGAGACATAACAAAATTGAACACAAATTAGAAAGGTATTCATGGTTTCAACTCATTTGAGCATTTTATCAAATACTAATTGAGCATCTTAAGTTCAAATCTCTTTTTCAAGGTTTTCCTTCATTACCCAACCAAATCTTTACTTGTTTATGTTCAACAATCTTTCCACAACCCTAATTTATACATGCATGTATACATAATAGTATTACACCCAAGAATCATACCTCAATACCCCATCTTATACCCCAAACTCGAAATTAGAGCCCAATGTATAGAATCTTACCTCTTAGATGAAGAACTTATGATTGGGCTCTTTGATTCTTGAAGGTTGATGTAAGGTTGGATGATTGAATGTTGGGTTCTTCCTTCTCTCTAAAATGCTCTCAACTCTCTCTAAAATCAGTGGAAAAATGACCCCAAATGAAGCCCCAAAGAATATATATGAAAATGGGTTCGGGTTATAAACATAGGAAGATTTACCCACCGAATGCGGGTCTGCGATCGCATAATGGACCGCAGAATGGTTATGCTGGCCGCAAACGCGTCGCAAAACTCGGTGCCCAAAACTGGGCTACACTGGTCCAGTTTGCGGCCAGATTTGCGATAGCAAATCAAGTATGCGGACCGCATAATGGTTTTTGTGATCGCATATCTAACACAGGATCACATTTTTCCAGCCTTTGGTAATTTGTTCATAACTTTTTGTAGGAATGTCCAAATGACGAACGGTTTGAATCATTGGAAACTAGACTCAAAGAACTTTCATTTGATAGGTTTTTCATCACATAAAACCTTATACATATTTAGATATTCTCGTTCAAAGTATGGACTAGTGCAAGCTCATTTGGAATTTTAGCCTATTATGAACTTTTCCAATTTTTCTTAGACTTAGGCCTTTCCTTGGACCCTAAATTACTTACCATAAGACTTATACACATATTTACCAAATCCAATTGATGTACACCATGTTAACAGCACATAAAAATATTATAATAAGCCTACGTGGCACCACGAGATCCTAGGTTACTTAGCGAAATTTTCCGGGGCCTTACAATTTTTGTCCGTGGAATTGAGGTAAGTGTTTGGTCTAACCTTAGCTTAAGGGAATAGGAGTTGTGGTCTTAACTGCTACATGTTGGTTTTGAGTATGGCGTATAGGCATGGTGACGAGTATCTATACATTGGTGTCAAGCATGCCTGTGAGTCTTATACAATGATTGTTGTGACTCTATTGTGTAACGACCCGGCCGGTCGTTTTATGAGTTATTGCCCCATTTCTCCCATTTCTTCTTCTTTATGCTTTGATCATCTGTATTGTATGGTGTCGGGTTAGCCGGTTCGAATCCGGAATGGTCTTGGGAAGGTTTGAGACACTTAGTCTCTTAAGTTGGTCTTTAGTTGGAAAGGTCAACCGGAAGTTGACTTGTGAGAAAATGATCACGGAATTTGGTTTTTATGATTCAGATAGCTTTGGGAGGTGATTTGGGACTTAGGAGCATGATCGAAATATATTTTAGAGGTCCGGAGTAGATTTAGGCTTGAATTGGCGAAAATGGATTTTTGGCGTTTTCCTGTTGATAGGGGAGATTTTGATATCGGGGTCGGAATGGAATTTCGGGAGTGGCAGTAGGTCCGTTGTGTCATATGGTATGTGTGTGCAAAATTTCAGATCATTCGGACGTGGTTTTATAGACTTTTTGATCAAAAGCAGAACTCAAAAGTTTTTAGAGTTCTTAGGCTTGAATCCGTGGTTAATTTGATGTTCCGATGTTGTTTTAGGTGTTTTGAATGTTGGTACATGTTTGGAATCTGGTATATGACTTGCTCGTGCTTTTGGTTTAGGTCTCGGGGGCCTCGGGGTGATTTTGGATTGTTAATGGGAGGTTTTGAGTTCGAATTGGCAGCTGAAGTGCACAATTCCTGTCATAATCGCACCTGCGGCTTGGGGACCGCAGGTGTGGGCCCGCAGAAGCGGAAGTGAAGTTGCAGATGCGGTTAAGAAAGGGAAAGGCTGGAGCCGCAGAAGCGGAACTTTGGGCGCACCTGCGATGGTGCAGGTGCGGTGGCTGGGGCGGATAAGTGGAATCTGCAGATGCACACCTAGGACCGCAGGTGCACTAAATGGACCGCAGATGCGGTTTTGCTGGGTCAGAACATGTATATTTCACCCTTCGCGAATTTGGGTTATTTTTCATAACATTTCAAATGGGATGAAGCTTTGGAGAGCAAATTCAAGGGAGAATTCAAGAGGGTTTCTTAGAGGTAAGGTCCTTGGTCCCTAAACTCGTTTTTATGATGATTTTTAAGGTTGTAAGCTTGAAATCTATGGGAAAATCAGTAGAAAATTGGGTGTCAGGGCTTGGAAAATTGCAGACCTAAAATTAGGGATTTGAAGGGTCATTTGTGGTCGGATTTTGGTACTTTTGGTATGAATGAACTCGTGGGGGAATAAGGATTCTATTGATGTAAATTTTGTCGGATTTCGAGATATGGGCCCGGGGGTCGGGTTTGGTCAATTTCGGGATTTGTGTTGTAATTTAATTAATTTCGTATGGGTTTCACTCCTTCAGCATATATTGATGGTTATGAACTTATTTTAGTTAGATTCGAGGCATTTGGAGGCAAATCGAGAGGAAAGGGCGTCGCAGGCTAGAGTTTGGCTTGGCTTAAGGTAAGTAACGCTTCCAATCTTGGTTCTGCGGGTTCGAAACCCCAAAGTATGTGTTTTTTATGATTATTATGAAGGTGACACCAAGCCAAGTGACAGGCGTATGGGCGTGCACCGTGGGAAATGAGGCCTGGATCATTCAAGAACACCGCTTAGTGGTTCTTTCTTAGCGATATCTGTGCTGTAATTATGTGATTTAGTTGTTGAGCTATAAATCAATGTGATTATAATGTTAAGGCTTCACGCCGATATTGTTGAGACCCAAGAGGTCGTTTCCTGCTGTCATATCATTTATTTTACTGATATTCTGTACTCAGTCCTTTTCATGCATATTATATCCTGTCAAAGTCTCGATTATCACTATTTGCCACATTTTATTATTGATCAGGCTAGTATCTTGACATTTGGAGCCCGTGTGTGAGACTGGTGATTTATGATCGAGTGAGGTCGAGAGCCTGCTATTGAGTGACAGTATGAGATTGGGATGCACACCGCAGCGAGATATTGAACAAGCCTTCGTTGGATTTGTTATAGTGCTTGGGCTAATGAGAGAAGCCCCTCCGGAGTCTTTACACCCCTAGTAAGCGCAGATGATGATATTGAGGGATGGATTTTCCCTAGACATGGATATTGTCCGAAGTATTATACCGGGAGATGGATCTTCTCCGTGAGGCTGGATTGGCCTGTGTCCTCGGTACTGGATGACTGCGGTCAGTGATGTATATTTCGTGATGGATCTTCCCTGGGTCGGATGGCCATATACAGTACCGAGGGGTTGAGTACTTGTGAGTGGAGGTTCATGGAACGTTGATCATGCTAGTTGTGCATTGGTATATGTAAAATCTCTAAGTTTTGAACTTCATACTGTTCAGTTGCATTTAAATACTATTGAACTTTACTTGAACTGTAAGCATGTCTGCTTTTCCTGTTCAGATATATGTTATTACCCGTTGAGGTTTGATCCGTCACTACCTGTCAGTTCATAGGTTTGGCTTGTTACTTACTGAGTTGGTGTACTCACGTTACCCCTTGAACCATGTGTGCAGATCCAGGTGTCTCGGGTCACAATAGCGGTTGCTGATTGTATTGTGTAGACTTTCACTTGGAGATTGCGAGGTAGCTGCTTGGCAACCGCTATTCCGCCTTCTCCTTCCCTATCTTCCTCTAGTTTATATGTTGGATATTTTCAGACTGCACTAGTATTGTTATTTCGAACAGTTGTAGTAGTTTTTGCTCATGAGTTGTGACACCCGAGGTCGGGCTTGTATTTTCTTTCCGCTGGTTTTGGAACTTCTATTTTTATACCATTGAATTTCCGTTAAAACATGATGTTTTCTTAAGCTTTTCAATCGGAAAATAGAGTAATTGAAAATAAGTGGCTGGCCTAGTTCCACTATAGGCGCCATTACGACCAGGTCGGTTTTTGGGTCGTGACATGTTTGTATCAGAGCCTAGGTTACATAGGTCTTACGAGTCATGAGCATGTTTATTAGAGTCTCGCGGATCGGTACGGACACGTCTGTATTTATCCTCGGGAGGCTGCAGAACCTTTAGGAAAACTTCATATTCTTGGATTCTTTTCGTGCGAAACTGTTGATCCTAGTACTAATCTTCTGTTATTCTATTCTCTCACAGATGGTGAGGACATGTGCTGCCGGCTAGGATGGACGACCACCAGTACCACCAGTTGGGGCCACTAGAGGCCGAGGACGCGATCGAGACCGTGGTTAGGGGTAGGGGTGCCTCCCGCACAGCAGCTAGGGTAGCACTTGCCGATCCACTAGTCGCCCTAGTTCATGATGAGGTCCCAACTAGGGACGTTCCAGCTGCACTAGCTCAGGCACCGGCTGTGCCTATTGTAATTCCGGGTCTCCAGGAGACCTTGGCCCAGATTCTGTGTGCACCAGCCTTGCTCAGGCGGTCGCGACTTCTACAGTAGCTACTTTACAGGGCGGGGGAGGCACCTAGACTCCCGCCGCTCGCACACCTGAGCAGGTTGTGCAGGGACGTCAGACACCGGAGCCACCACCAGCCCAGCCGGTTGCCCCTGCTCAGGACTATATAGATGACGAGCAGCGTCGACTGGAGAGATTTAGTAGACTTCATCCTCCGACTTTCAGCGGAGTAGAGGGCGAGGATGCCCAGGGTTTCTTAGACAAGTGCCAGAGGACTCTACGTATAGCAGGGATTCTGGAGACTAGCGGAGTTGCATTTACCACTTTTTAGTTTTATGGGGTTGCCTTCACTTGGTGGGAGGCGTATGAGAGGCGTAGGCCTATTGGTGCACCGCCCCTTACCTGGCATCAGTTCTCTATTCTTTTCCTAGAGAAGTATGTACCGCATTCCCGCATGGAGGAGCTGCACAGGGAGTTCAAGCAGCTGCGTCGGGAGGGCATGTCCGTGATGCAGTATGAGATGAGGTTCTCTGAGTTGGCCTGTCATGCTATCTGGCTAGTTCCCACAGACAGGGCGAGGATCAGGAGGTTCGTTGATGGCCTCAACTATCAGCTACGGATTATTCTGACCAGAGAGAGAATATCTGGCGCTTCTTATGAGGAGATGGTTGATATTGCTAGAGAGATTGAGTTAGTTCGTTGCCAGGAGCGAGAGAAGAGGGAGACCAAGAGGCCTCGGGGATCTGGTAGCTTTGGTGGTTCTTCTTCGGGAGGTCAGTTTCAGCACGGTAGAGGCTGTTCATTCAGACATGCTCAGCCAGCCCCATCAGGTCACCGTGGTAGGTCATCTGGCCATGGTTCTCACAGTTCACATCAGGGTCACTCGTCTCTCAGTGCCCTTCCTGCTTAGAGTTCGACTCAGCCACCATCAGTTCAGGGCTCGTCTATGCCTAGTTCTTCTAGTGGGCATCCCGGTGCGGGAGGCTCCCTCTAGTCCCCACTGCCATTTATCACGAAAGGTTGCTTCGAGTGTGGAGATTTGGGTCATATCAAGAGGTTTTGTCCCCGTCTTACGGGAGGATCATCCCAGCATAGGAGTCAGCCTTCAACTTCAGCACCAGTTACTTCCCCACTCGCTTAGTCAGCTCGGGGTGGAGGTCAGTCAGCTAGGGGTCGCCCTAGAGGGGGAGGCCGATCAGGTGGTGGTCAGGCCCGCTTCTATGCTCTTCCAGCCAGACTAGATGCTATTGCTTCAGATGCTGTGATCACAGGTATTATCTCAGTCTGCCACAGAGATGCCTCCGTATTATTCGATCCCGGTTCTACTTTCTCTTATGTGTCATCATATTTTGCCCATTATTTGGATATACCCTGCAACTCTCTCGTTACTTCTGTTCATGTCTTTACTCCGGTGGGCGATACTGTTGTTGTAGATCGTGTATTCCGGTCGTGCGTTGTGTCTATTGGGGAGTCTTGAGACCCGAGTGCATCTTCCGTTACTTTGCGTGTTAGACTTCAATGTAATATTGGGCATGGATTGGTTATCTCTGTGCCGAGCTATTGTGGACTGTCACGCCAAGACAGTGACTTTGGCTATGCCGGGTGTGCCACGGATTGAGTGGCGAGGTTTGTCTGATTATATTCCCAGCAGGGTAATCTCATTCCTGAAGGCCCAGTGTATGGTAGGGAAAGGTTGTCTTTCATACTTAGCATTTGTGAGGGATGTCAGTGCAGAGACTCCCAGCATTGATTCTGTTCCAGTTGTGAGGGATTTTCCCGATGTGTTTCCTGCAGACCTGCCGGGCATGCCACCGGACAGGGATATTGATTTTGGTATTGACCTAGTGCCGGGCACTCAGCCCATTTCTATTCCACCGTATCGTATGGCACCAGTGGAGTTAAAGGAGTTGAAGGGGCAGCTTCAGGAACTCCTTGATAAGGGGTTTATTCAGCCTAGTGTTTCGCTGTGGGGTGCTCCTATCCTGTTTGTGAAGAAGAAGGATGGCACTATGAGGATGTGTATTGATTACAGGCAGTTGAACAAGGTTACAGTAAGAACAAGTATCCCCTGCCTCGCATTGATGATTTGTTCGACCAGCTCCAGGGGCAAGGGTGTTCTGCAAGATTGATCTCCATTCAGGGTATCACCAACTGAAGATCAGGGACTAGGATATTCTTAAGACAACTTTCAGGACCCGATATGGTCACTATGAGTTCCTTGTGATGTCTTTTGGGCTAACCAATGCCCCAACAGCGTTCATACATTTGATGAACAGCGTGTTCCGGTCGTATCTCGACTCGTTTGTCATAGTTTTCATTAATGATATTCTGGTATACTCGCGTAGTCAGGAGGAGCACGCGGAGCATTTGAGAGTGGTATTGCAAAGATTGAGGGAGGAGAAGCTTTATTCAAAGTTCTCCAAATGTTAGTTTTGGCTCAGCTTAGTGGCTTTCTTGGGGACGTGGTGTCTAGCGAGGGTATTCAGGTTGATCCGAAGAAGATAGGGGCGGTTCAGAGTTGGCCTAGACCGTCCTCAGCCGCGGAGATTCGCAGTTTTCTTGGTTTGGCGGGTTATTACCGCCTGTTCGTTCAGGGATTTTCATCTATAGCATCACCCTTGACCAAGTTGACTCAGAAGGGTGCTTCTTTCATGTGGTCGGATGAGTCTGAGGTGAGCTTTCAGAAGCTCAAGACTGCCTTGACCACAACTCTAGTGTTAGTTTTGCCATCAGCTTCAGGTTCATATACAGTGTACTGTGATGCTTCGAGAGTTGGTATTGGGTATGTGCTGATGTAGAAGGGTAGAGTTATTGCTTGTGTTTCTCATCAGTTAAAGCCCCATGAGAAGAACTACCCCGTTCATGATTGGAGTTGGATGCCATTGTTCATGCGTTGAAGATTTGGAGGCATTATCTTTATGGTGTGTCTTGTGAGGTGTTTACTGATCATCGTAGCCTCCAACACTCGTTCAAGCAGAAGGATCTCAATTTGAGGTAGCGGAGATGGTTGGAGCTGCTAAAGGACTATGACATTACTATTTTGTACCATCCGGGGAAGACCAATGTGGTGGCCGATGCCTTGAGTAGGCAGGCGGTGAGTATGGGGAGCTTGGCGTATATTCCTGTTGGGGAGAGACCTCTTGCAGTTGATGTTCAGGCCTTGGCCAATCGGTTCGTGAGGTTGGATATTTTGGAGCCCAGCCGGGTATTGGCTTGTGTGATTTCTCGATCTTCTTTATTTGATCGCATCAGAGAGCGTCAGTATGATGATCCTCATTTGCTTGTCCTTAAGGATAGAGTTCAGCACGACGATGCCAGAGATATGACTATTGGTGATGATGGGGTATTGAGGATACAGGGCCGGATATGTGTGCCCAATGTTGAAGGCCTTCGGGAGTTGATTCTGGAGGAGGCCCATAGCTCGCGGTATTCCATCCATCCGGGTGTCGCGAAGATGTATCAGGATTTGAGACATCATTACTGGTGGAGAAGAATGAAGAAGGACATTGTGGGATTTGTAGCTCGGTGCCTCAATTGTCAGCATGTGAAATATGAGCATCAGAGACCGGGTGGCTTACTTTAGCAGATAGAGATTCCAGAGTGGAAATGGGAGCGGATTACCATGGACTTTGTAGTTGGGCTCCCACGGACTTAAAAGAAGTTTGATGCTATTTGGGTGATTGTGGATCGGCTGACCAAGTCCGCGCACGTCATTCCTATTTGTACTACCTATTCTTCGGAGCAGTTGGCAGAGATCTATATCCGGGAGATTTTTCGCTTGCATGGTGTCCTAGTTTCCATCATTTCTGATTGGGTCACTCAGTTTACTTTGCAGTTTTGGAGGGCCGTGCAGAGAGAGTTGGGTACTCAGGTTGAGTTGAGCACAGCCTTTCACCCTCAAACGGACGGAGAGTCCTAGTGCATGATTCAAATATTGGAGGACATGTTGCGCGCTTATGTGAACGACTTTGGTGGTTCATGGGATCAGTTTCTACCGCTCGCGGAGTTTGCTTATAACAACAGTTATCAGTCGAGTATTCGGATGGCTCCATATGAGGCTCTATATGGGAGGCGGTGTAGATCTCCAGTTGGATGGTTCGAGCCGGGTGAGGCCAGGCTTTTGGGCACGGACTTAGTGCATGATACATTGGACAAGGTGAAGGTGATTCAGGAGAGGCTTCGTACAGCGCAGGCGAGACAAAAGAGTTATGCTGACAGGAAGGTTCGTGATGTGTCCTATATGGTTGGGGAGAAGGTTCTACTGACCCATGAAGGGTGTTATGAGATTTGGGAAGAAGGGTAAACTCAATCCTCGGTTCATTAGGCCTTTTGAGGTGCTTCGGAGGATTGAAGAGGTGGCTTATGAGCTTGCTTTGCCACCCAGCTTGTCGAGTGTGCATCCGGTGTTTCATGTTTCTATGCTCCGGAAGTATATTAGGGATCCGTCTCATGTTCTTGATTTCAGCACGGTTCAGTTATACGGAGATTTGACTTATGATGTGGAGCCAGCAGCCATTCTGGAGCGTCAGGTTCGAAAGTTGCGGTCGAAGGATATAGCTTCAGTGAAAGTGCAGTGGAGAGGTCGGCCCGTGGAGGAGGCTACCTGGGAGACCCAGCGGGAGATGCGGAGCAGATATCCTCACCTATTTGAGGCTTTAGGTATGTTTCTTGACTCGTTCGAGGACGAACGTTTGTTTAAGAGGGGAGGATGTAACGACCCGACCGGTCATTTCATGAGTTACCGCCCCGTTTCCCCCATTTCTGCTTCTTTATGCTTTGATCATCTGTATTATATGGTGTCGGGTTAGTCGGTTCGAATCCGGAATGGTTTTGGGAAGGTTTGAGACACTTAGTCTCTTAAGTTGGTCTTTAGTTGGAAAGGTCAACCGAAAGTTGACTTGTGAGCAAACGATCCCGGAATTTGGTTTTTTATGATTCTAATAGCTTCGGTAGGTGATTTGGGACTTAGAAGCATGATCGGAATGTGTTTTGGAGGTTCGGAGTAGATTTAGGCTTGAATTGGCGAAAATGGATTTTTGGCGTTTTTCGGTTGACAGGGGAGACTTTGATATCGGGATCGGAATAGAATTCAGGGAGTGGCAGTAGGTTGGTTGTATCATATGGGATGTGTGTGCAAAATTTCAGGTCATTCGGACGTGGTTTGGTAGACTTTTTGATCAAAAGCGGAACTCAGAAGTTTTTGGAGTTCTAAGGCTTGATCCGTGGTTAATTGATGTTCCGATTTTGTTTTAGGTGTTTTGAAGGTTGATACAAGTTTGGAAGGTGGTGTATGAATTGCTCGTGCTTTTTGTTGTGGTCCCTAGGTCCTCGGGGTGATTTCGGATGGTTAACGGGAGGTTTTGAGTTGGAATTGGCAGCTGAAGTGCACAGTTCTTGTCATAATCGCACATGCGGCTTGGGGACCGCAGGTGCGTGCCCGCAGAAGCGGAAGTGAAGTCGCAGATGCGGTCAAGAGAGGGAAAGGCTGGAGCCGCAGAAGTGGAACTTTGGGTGCACCTGCGATGGCGCAGGTGCGAGAGTTTGATCGCAGATGCGGTGGCTGGGGCGGATAAGTGGAATCCGTAGATGCGCACCTGGGACCGCAGCGAGATATTGAACAAGCCTTCGTTGGCTTTGTTATAACACTTGGGCTAATGAGAGAAGCCCATCCGGAGTCTTTACACCCCTAGTGAGCGCAGATGATGATATTGAGGATGAATCTTCCCTGGACATGGATCTGTTCGAAGTATTATACTGGGAGATGGATCTTCTCCGTGAGGCTAGATTGGCCTGTGTCCTCGGTACTGGATGACAGCGGTTAGTGAGTTATATTCTGGGATGGATCTTCGCTGGGCCGGATGGCCATATACAGTACCGAGGGATTGAGTACTTGTGAGTGGAGGTTCATGGAACATTGATCATGCTAGTTGTGCATTGGTATATGTAAAATCTCTGAGTTTTGAAATTCGTACTGTTCAGCTGCATTTAAATACTATTGAACTTTACTTAAACTGTAAGCATGTCTACTTTTCCTGTTCAGATATATGTTATTACCTATTGAGGTTTGATATGTCACTACCCGTCAGTCCATAGGTTGGACTTGTTACTTACTGAGTTAGTGTACTCACGTTACCCCCTGCACCTTGTGTGCAGATCCAGGTGTCTCGGGTCACGGTAGCGGCTACTGATTGTATTGTGCGGACTTTCACTTGGAGATTGCGAGGTAGCTGCTTGGCGACCGCAGTTCCGCCTTCTCCTTCCCTATCTTCCACTAGTGTACACGTTAGATATTTTCAGACTGCACTAGTGTCTCGACCCTAAAACCGACCCGGTCGTGATGGTGCCTATCGTGAAACTAGGCCAGCCGACACAACTCCTGAATTTAACCCTTCAATCAATAACAATCATTTTTAAGCCTTTAATTAATCAGATATCTCATAATATAAGTCTAAATGAAAAGTGCGGAATAAATACACAAGCCCGACATCGGGGTGTCACAAGTCACGAGCATCTACTAAGGTCTGAATACAACTAAGAGTCTAAAAATGTACTAAACACAGTCTAAGGAAGATAAGAGGGAGAAAAGCAGTGCTGCGAACGTCGGGCAACTACCTTGCTAACTCCAATGACTCCGCCACTGAGCAATCAACACCCACTACCGGGTTCAGAAATACCTGAATATTGACACAAGGTGCATGGAGTAATGTGAGTACGCCAACTCAATAAGTAATAAAAGTAAGTGGAAGCTGAGCAGTAAGAAAACACGTAAGCCATGTCATAACGCTACAGCAAATACAGTACATAAATCATTTATTTCGTAAATCAAACTCAGTTTCAGTAAAAACCCGTTCATTTTTAAAACATCTTCCAATGGTTTCAAACGAGTGATAAAAACAGTGAGTAAAAATGATAGAAACGTAAACAGCCCCTCGGGCAAAACATGTACTATAAACTGCCCCTCGGGCATAATATCAACAGAACCAGCCCCTCGGGCTACCTCATAATCACTCGTAATCAGCCCCTCGGGCATAACATGAATCAAGAACCGTCCCTCGGGCAACATAGATCAAGAACAGCCCCTCGGGCTTCAATATGAAACAACAACAGCCCCTCGGGCTACAACACATCACTCACACTGGGTACCCGTGCTACTGGGGGTGTACAGACTTCGGGGGGGGGGGGGGGGGGCCCTTACGGCCCAAGCGCAATATAAGCCATCTCGTGGCATAATCAAACAGGCTCTCGGCCGCATATCAATCACAAGCCACCTCGTGGCGTAATAAACCAGGCCCTCGGCCTCTCATATATCACAAATTAGTACCACATGCTGCGGTGTGCAACCCGATCCATAACATCCTCACAACACAGGCCCTCGGCCTCACTCAGTCAAAACTCACTCAAGCCCCTCGAGCTGCCTGTAAAACAAGTACTCGGCTAAAAATATTATTTTTGAAATCAAGAGTAGTGAATAAAACCGAGTTATGAAAACAGTAAGAACATAGCAAGATTGAGTGTAAATATCAAACTAAAAACAATGAGGAAATCAGTAATAAAAGCCCCTAAGGGTCCAAACAATCGGCACAAGTCCTAGACACGAGATTTAGCCCCAAACACAATAATACTTTCCAAAATATAACAATATCAATTAGTTTCCAAGTAAATACGCGACTTTGTAGTCGTACGGGATGGACAAGGTCACAATCCCCAACGGTGCACGACCCCATGCTCGTCACCTAGTGTGTGCGTCACCTCAAAATAGCACAACGATGTGAAATCCGGGGTTTCATACCCTCAGGACAACATTTACAATCATTACTTACCTCAAATCGGTCCAAACTCTAGCCCGCGATGCCTTTGCCTCTCGAATCGGCCTCCAAATGCTCCAAATCTAACCAAAATCAGTATATTATCATCAATATACGCTAAAGGAACAAAGCCCAAGCGAAAATAATCAAATTAACTCAAAAATCCCGAAATTGGCTCAAACCCGTCCCCCGGGCCCACGTCTCAGAATCCGATAAAAATCACAAAACCGGAAAACCCATTAACTCACGAGTCTACCCATATCAAATTCACCAAAATCCGACATCAAATGGCCATCCAAATCCCCAAAATCAACTCTCCAAACCTTCTTCCATTTTCTCAATTTCCACCCCGAATTCCCAAATTAAATGATAAGAATCAAGACACAATTATGGGATTCAACCAAATTTGAGTGAGGAACACTTACCCCAATCATTCCTCTGAAAATCCCTTCAAAAATCTCCTCAATCCGAGCTCCATACCTCCAAAAATGCAAAAATGGCCGAAATCCTCGAAATAGAGTACTTTATAATCTGCCCAGGCTTTACCCTATGCTATCGCGGACAAACTAATGCGATAGCGAAGCACAAAATTTTCCAGCCCTTCTTTTATCCTATGCGATCACTGCCATATCCCCGTGATCTCGTAGAACAAAATTTTCCAACAGCCTTCTCCAAGTCTTTCGGACAGCCTCTACTATAATGGTCATAACTTTTTTTTACAAAACTCCAAATTTCAATTGGTTTAACTTCCTAAAAACTAGACATCTAGGGCTACAACTTTCGTTTTTGGATCATCTTCAAATTCCTTATAGATTGTGAGATATAAGCTTCCAAAGTCGGGTCAGTGCAGCAGAGATTTTACTCTATGCAATCGCGGGAAGGCTTAAGCAATCGCATAGCACAACTCCATTTTTCCAAATTTTCTCTACGCTAACGCGGTCAGATCTATGCTAACGCACTGTACACCCCTGAAGCCAAAAACCAGCTCGGGACCTGTACCTAACATGCCAACACATCCGATAACATCATTCAAACTTGTTCCAACCTTCGGAAAACTCAAAACAACATTAAAACATCGAATCACCCTCAGATTCAAGCCTAAGAATTCCAAAACTTCCGATTTCCGAATTCGGCCAGTAAGTCTATCAAACCTCGTCCGAATGACCTGAAATTTTGCACACACGTCACAAATGACACAACGGACCTACTCCAATTTCCGAAATTCCATTCCGACCCCGATGTCAAAATTTCCACTGCCGACCAGAAAATGACAAATTTCCAATTTTGCCAATTCAAGCCTAAATCTACCACGGACCTCCAAAATACATTCCGGACGCGCTCCCAAGTCCAAAATCACCTAACAGAGCTATCCAAATCCGAGATCGAATACTAAAAAGTCAAAACTTGGTCAAACCTTTAAAATTTAAATCTTCAAACTGAGAATTGTTCTTCCATATATATTCCGATTATCCTGAAAACCAAAACCGACGATTTACATAAGTCATAATACAGCACACGAGGCTAGTCATGCATGAGAACTGGCGAGCGAAATGAAAAAGCTCAAAACGGCCGGTCGGGTCGTTACATCCTCCTCCACTTAAAAATACGTTCGTCCTCGAACGTGCCTAGTGGTTTTCTGAAAACCATCAAATTGCTGTGTAACCTTACCATGCACATACCCGGGGGTGATCCCACGTCACCCTATCTCATATAGGTCCGATAACACAATGTAACTGAAATTTCACAATCCAACCTAACCCATAAACCTTAGAACCACATTTCCACTTCTGAAATCATCTATAGGATCAGAATCTCACATCTATACTTTGAATAGGTCCAAACAAGGTGTAACAAACCATACCTGCAACCTCATATGCAATTACATGCTATACCACATAGCTCAACTCTCGTAGCGATAACTTCTAATCACAGCAGTTGCTCAGAACAACCGAATATCGATAATAAACCTCTTATCAAATAAAGCCTCATTCCAACACTTCCGTATACTACCAATGATAAATGAAACACGTAGAAAGTCATAACTATTCCTCAGATCAACCATTTGTGAAGCCACTTCTCCTTTGACAAGGACCATAGTAAACTTCTAAGCCAAATCCCGAAATTATCCTTCCAACATGCTGAAGCCGAATCCGATAGTGTTCATTCAAGATCCCAGTGACCTCATCTCATCCAATACGACTACTCTAGAGACATGACTCATCGATACAATCTCAAGCAACAACCTGTCAACCCGTGCACCAATAGGCAACAATCCACATGTCCTTAAATCATGGAAATTAACTCAAATGAGAGAGCTGTACCGCAAGCTCACCAGTACCACCACAAGACAATGCTAAGAACCCATCACACCTCATAGAACCAGAATGCACGAACCTAACCCAAAGGGTCATACCTCCACATAACTCCGCTACAACACGGTCCTATCCAAACATTGGTCTGCATTATACACCTCGAGCTACCCTGTTCAAAATCCATAACCATTCGGAAATCAACACCAAGGACCCAGAGTGCAATACCATAACCGCGGAGAAGCGAATGACATAACTCCACACAACCCGAAAGGACATAACCAATACGCAATCAATCATACAACCCTCAAATATCAGTCTTACTCAAATTCTGCTATAAATCCCAAATGGAACCGCACCATATGTGCATATAACAAACAAATCATAACTCCCCGCAACACGGAAACGTATCTCATAGATTACCCTAGAACACTAATAATCTAAAAAACAATCGAATCAGCACACCCCTCAATAATAGCAACTCGGAGTCAACAAACCGGCCCGATGCAAAACACACATCCATATTGGTCTATCAATGAACCCCTTATCAAGGAGTCTCGGAAGCTGCTCCTTCAACTCCTTTAACTCTGCCGGTGCCATACGGTACGATGCCCGGCCCCAAATCAATACCCAAACCAACAACCCTGCCTGGCAGAAGGAAATCCATCCGAAAAAAAATCCCTTACCATCGGAACTAAATCAATGGTAGGAGTCTCTGCACTAACGTCCCTCACAAAGGCCAAATGAGGAGGAAACTCCTTCCCAATCATCCGCTGGATCTTCAAAAAGAAATCACCTTACTGAGAACATAAACCATCGAACCTCGCCACTCAATCCGTGGAATCCTCGGCACAGCCAACGATGCCATCTTAGCGCAACAATCCAGAATAACACGACACGGAGACCACCAATCCATACTCAATATCACATCAAGATCTAACATACTAAGCAACAAAGGATCCACTCGGATCTCTAAACCCCGATAGTCACCACACAAGGCCGATACACGCGATCCACAACCACAACATAATCCCGCTTATGAGAACTCTCAGTCTCCAAATCCACATAGCACACGAATCACCATATCTGATCCAAATCCACCGTCTGAATTCACAACACACCTCTAATACCCAATCACTCCGCGAGGGATACTCCTAAAATTCTTTTGTGCCACCAAGCGACTCGAATATCAGCAGTCGATCAAACAAGAGAG
Source organism: Nicotiana attenuata (assembly GCF_001879085.1). Lineage (NCBI taxonomy): Eukaryota > Viridiplantae > Streptophyta > Magnoliopsida > Solanales > Solanaceae > Nicotiana > Nicotiana attenuata. The sequence continues at coordinate 204,599 of NW_017671129.1, forward strand.
TGCCGCAATACTAATGAAGTATCCTCAACTCAAACACCTCGCCCTTTCTAAAATGTATACCCTCTTTAGCCACACCAATCAGTGATCTCATTTATCTACTCATCTGAAAATGTCCATGTTGCCTAAGAATTTGTGACCTTCCTTTCAGAACTGAACCGTGACCATACACATACAAATCTCAGTCTACAAAACATACCACATATACCATACCATCCTAGGATAACCATGAGAACTTCATATCAATTCTGAGCCACAAGAAACTACGTACTCAACTAGGCGAGAACTTTCCATTTGATCTATCTAGAAGAAAATCACTATTCATCACATGCTCCTCACGCCAGTAGGAAATATACCTCTCTCACCGTAGTAGAAACCATCAAGAATTCTTTGAATTCCATTTGCACAAAACTAAACCGTCAAGGCTGAATCCTTCTAACTCAACCAAGCTACGCAAGTCACTAAAACACAACCCAAGAGCATTGCCGCGAAACACCTGTAGAAACTCATTACCTCGTAAGCACCCAAAGAACTAGTCATATCCTTATCATGCCAATCCGACCTACTACCAAGCTATCCCATCCATCAAAGTTTCCTCCTGACTTACCTTCAACTTGATACTCCTTCTTGCTATAACACCACAATTCCTCAACCCAGACTCACCACACGAGACACAAGCATAAAACCACACCGTCTAAGGCTCATAAGCCGCTGAATACTCTCTTAACTATTCCCAAAAGCACCACATTTAAAATACCTACCCTGAAGGGACTTCCTGCGAATCCAAAGCCATTACCTTTACTTTCCTGATACTGATATATAAGATCCCATAATGATATAGAAATACCACGAGTCATGACACCCTCAAATGCAAACCTCAGTTTCTACCCAAATATACAACTCAAAAATCTAAAATTACTACATGTAAAAATCTTGAACCCATTAGAACAATTCTCGAGAGTCATCCACTCTACTCAAACTGCAATTAGACCGATCAACGGACCGGACAACCTGTGCTCCAGTAGCATTCCAATACCACAGAGTGTAACCTCACCTTAACGCAACCAGGCAACTTCATGATCTATGCACCGCACATCCTTTACCGATAACAACTCAAGTCGTTCCACGATTCAAATACACCCATAAAGAATAACATAACCTTTATTGAGATTTCCTTTACTCGAGCCATCCTCGGTCTCAACCTCCGTAAGCCATAACTGATTCACCAGTACGTCTCAAACTAGAACCAACATAGCACATAACCGTGCAATTAACTAACCAATAGCAGACTCCCCCACTTGGCTCAAAGCCATAGATCAAAACAACAATAACTCATAATGCATATACTCAATTACTTCCATAATACCATAGTAAGATTAAACTGAATCCTTCATAAGCTCGTGAAACACAGACCACCTAGTAGTTCAAATCTTCTACAAATCTCGCGTTCACCTGTGACGATCCGGCCAGTCTTCTCATGAGTTAGCGCTCCGTTTCCCCCATTTCTGCTTCTTTATGTATTGTTCATTCGGACGTGGTTTGGTTGGGTTTCTCATCAAAAGCGTATTTAGAAAGATTTTAGAAACTTAGGCTTGAATCCGATGTGTTTTGAGTGATTTGATGTTGTTTGAGGTGTTTTGATGATTGGAGCAAGTTTGAATAAGGTATTAGGATGTGTTGGTGCCTTTGGTTGAGGTCCCGGGGGCCTCGGGTGAGTTTCAAATGGTCAATCAAACCATTTTGTGCCTTAAAAGATAGCAGAAAGTTGTAGGTTTAGTGTTGCAGGAAATTGCTCTTCGCGATCGCGAGGGTTGTCTTGCAATCGCGTGGAAGGAATCGAGGTGGGCATCCAGTTGTTCTTCACGTTCGCGATTGGAGGCTAGCAATCGCATAGCATTGAGTAATTGTTCATCGCAAACGCGTGAGGGTAGTCGCGTTCGCGTAGGGTCATTTAGACCTGGGTCTTGGCAGGTCGTTTGTGCATTGCCAACATAGGGTTATGTCCGCGATCGCGTAAGGTTATTTCACCTGGTCATCGCGTTCGCAGGGTCCTTGTCGCGTTCGCGTAGTGTATTTTGGGGGAGTTTAAAATTTGTTCTTCGCGATCGCGAGGGAAGTGCCGCGATCGCAATAAAGGAAATGAGACCTGGGCAGAATGTTTTTATACTCGTCTTGTTCGCGAATGTGGGTCTATTTTCGCCCATAGCTGCTCGTTTTTGGAGATTTTTGAAGGGGATTGAAGAGGGATTCAAGGGGAATCGTTGGGAGGTAAGATTCTTGGACTAAAAACTCAATTATTATGTGAATTCCACCAAGAAATCATGGAACTAAGCCTAAAATGGAAGAACTAGGGCTTGAGAAATTGGACTTTTGATTTGGGATTTGAAGGACCATTTGGGGTCGGATTTGAGCACTTTTGATATGTATGAACTCGTGAGGAGGTAAGGAATCTATTGATGTGAAAATTGCTGAATTTCGAGAAGTGGGCCCAGGGCTCGAGTTTTGGTAATTTCGGGATTTGTGCCCTTTATTGATTGTTTTCGCTTGGGCTTTTTTCCCTTCGCATATTTTGACGTCCTCGTTCTAATTTTGGATAGATTCAATGCGCCTGGAGGCTGGTTCGAGGGGCAAAGGCGTCGCGAGCTAGAGATTTAGCTGGTTCGAGGTGAGTAATGGTTGTAAATGATGTTCTGAGGGTTTGAAACCCCGGATTGTAGTGTTATATTGAGGTGAGACACACGCTTAATGACGAGCGTGGGGTCGTGCACTATTGGGGATTGTGACTTGGTCCGTCCCAATTGATGATTTAATTGCGTATTTGATTGAAATCTATTTGCTATCATCATTATTTGGGCTGAATGCCATATTTGGGCTCCGTGCCAATTATTTGAACCCTTCGAGGATTTTTGTTGATATTTCCTCACTGTTTTGACTTATTACTTGAACTCAGTCATGTTATTTTCCACTATTTTCAAAACTCAGCCGTGTTCACTCAGTTTTAATACTCAAATGATATTTAAATGATGTTTTTGGGCTGAGAAATAATCTTTTACTCTTGCCCAAGAGGCTTATGTGATTTTTGAGAGAGTAAGGCCGAGGGCCTGTGTTGTGAGGATTTCTTTTGGGTCGGGCTGCACACCGCAGCGGTGATACATTGATATTGATTGTGAGGCCGAGGGCCTGAGATTGTACACCACGAGGTGTCTTGATATTGATATGAGGCCGAGAGCCTGTTTATTATGCCACGAGATGGCTTGATATTGCGCCCTTGTGCTGTAAGGGGCCCCTCCCGGAGTCTGTACACCCCTAGTGAGCGCGGGTACCCAATGTGATGTGAGATATAGCCCGAGGGGCTGGTATTGTTCGATGTGATTGCCCGAGGGGCTGATACTGTTCTATGTAATTGCCCGAGGGGCTGGTATCGTTCGATGTGATTGTCCGAGGGGCTGATACTGTTCTATGTGATTGCCCGAGGGGCTGGTACTATTCTGAGATATTGCACGAGGGGCGGATTTTTGATATTGTGCCCGAGGGGCGAACCTTATGTGCTTATCTTTCTTATTTGCCTGTCATTTACTTGCTTAATTGTGCATTTGTGCCCGAGGGGCGGATTTCTGTGCTTACTTGCACTAGTTGTTCTTCATTCATTTGTGCAACTGTTGAAAAAGTTATTTTCAAAAGGGTTTAAACTGAGCTAAGATGTTTTAAAGGATTTTATAGATTCATTTTTTCTTACTGGTTTTGAAACTGCTTCTATATAGCATGTTGATGCTCTTTTCGTGATTTCTTATCACTCAGTCTTTATTTATGATTATTACTCACTAAGTTGGCAGTACTCATTTTACTCCCTGCACCTTATGTGCAGATTTAGGTATTTTCTGAGCTTGGTGGCAGTTGTCATTGGGGTTAGCAAGGTAGCTGCCTGGCGATCGTGGCTCTACTTTCTCCCTCTTTATTCCTCCTTATGTATTATGGTGATCTTCCGACCATTTCGGTCTTGATGTGATTAGACATTTGTAGTAGGTGCTCATGACTAGTGACACCCCGGTTTGGGCTGTGTTTGGGTTGTACCTCCGCCTTATTATGATATTATCCGCTGTTTATCATTGTTAAATCATGTTTTAGCCTATTGTATTGTTGTTTAGCTGTTTAACTTCGAATTAGAAATGTGTTGGCTGGCCTTAACTTCACGAGAGGCGCCATCACAACCGGGTCTGGGTTTAGGGTCGTGACAAGTTGGTATCAGAGCCTAGGTTACATAGGTCTCACGAGTCATGAGCAGGTTTAGTAGAGTCTCGCGGATCGGTACGGGGACTTTTATATTTATCCTCGAGAGGCTGCATAACCTTTAGGAAAACTTCATATTCTTGAAATTCTTATCGTGCGTCCTGGATTCAGCTTGAAATATAACTCTTTGAACTCCTTCCACGCATTCGTATGTGCGAACGAGCGCTCAGTGTCAGATGTGAATCGATGGCTTGTGATTCCCTGATCGAGGGGCGAGATGTGATCTCTGTGAGTTGATGTTGGGCCAGTCTGGAGGACTTGAGGCTGGATTTTGCCTATAGCTTGAGCAACGAGGTGTTGATTGTGTGAGAAAGTGTTTTTGAGCGTATATGTGCTGTTGTGCCCCTATTAAGGGAAGTAATGACTGGTCAGTACGTGATGAGGGTGATGTGACTGCGAGAGGTGATCATATGATTTGGAAGGGTCTGTTGGAGGATAGATGATCTATTAGGTGTTTGATTTCCATTGTGATTGGATGTATAGCCCCCAGTTATGGGTGTGTGAAGAATCTTTTCATGTTTTCTAGTTGGGAGTGAAGTAAATTTCATGTTACGGTATGAGCTCAGACTCAGGAAGACTAAGTGACTGCGTAATGATTATGACGGTGGAAGGTATATATAATTGTTAGCTTAAGGCGAAACAGGTGGGTTATCTCCTGCGAAGTGTTCTGTAGTTGTGTGATCCTTATGTTGACGGTTAGAAGATCTTAATTACAAGTGAAATATGTGTTTTACAATGTGAATTTGAGCTGCTTAAGAGAGCAGGTTTAATTGTTATGTGAGCAAATGCGAGAGTCGCACAAGATATGAAGTACCAGATGGTTTGTGTTCCACGAGCTTATGAAGGATTGAGTTAATCTCACTGTGGTATTATGGCAGCAATTAAGTATATGAATTATGGGTTATGGTGTGTGTTTTGATCTATGGCTTCGAGCCAAGTGGGGGAGTTTGCTATTGATTAGTTGATTGCACGGTTATGTGCTATGTCAGTTCTAGTTTGAAGCGTTCGGGTGAATCGGTTATGGACGGCGGAGATTGAGACCGAGGATGGCTCGAGTAAAGGAAAATTCTTAACAAAGGTTATATTATGCTTCATAGGTGTCTGAGAATCACGGAATGTCTTGAGTTGTTGTTGATAAAGAATGCTCAGTGCATAGGAAAGGGAGTGGCTTGGTAGCATCAAGGTAAGGTTATATGCTGTAGTGTTAGGAGTGCTAATGAGTTCTACAGGTATTTCGCGGCAATGCTCTTAGATTTTGGGTGTTCTGCGTAGCTTGGTGGAGTTAGAAGGATTCAGTCATGTCAGCTTTGGTTTTGTCAAAGGGAGACGGAGAGTTCTTGATGACTTCTACTGTGGTTAGAGATGCGTATTTTCTGCGAGTGTAAGAAGCAAGGAATGTGTAGAGATTTTCTTCTGAATGGGATCAATGGAAAGTTCTTGGTTGGTTGAGTACATAGTTGCTTGTGGTTCGGAAGGGATATAAAATTCTCATGTTACTTTAGGATGGTTTGGTATATGCGGTATGTGTGGAGGTTGAGATTTGCGTGTGTAAGGTTGCGATTCAGTTTTGAACGGATGGCCATAAATTCTTAGGCAGCGGGCAGTTTCATATAATTAGAGAAATGAGCTTCAGATGATTTAGGAAATAGTATTGCTAGTTGGAGGTAATTTGACGAGGGTATATGTTTCAGAAAAAGGCAATGCGATTAAGTTGATGGTACTTCGGTAGTATTGCGGCACTTTTTGGTAGATCGACTACTGATATCCGAGTTTGCTTGGAGGCACAGAAGAATGTTAGAGTATCTCTCGTAGAATGATTGGGTATTAAAGATGTGGTATGTATTCGGACGGCGGAACTGGGATCAGGTATGGTGATTCGTGTGCTATATGGAGTTGGAGACTGGAAGTTCTCATATTCAGGTTATGTTGTGATGTCGGGTCGTGTGTATCGGCACTGTGTAGTGACTATCGGGGTCGGGAGATCCGAGTGGATCTTTTGCTGCTTGGTACGTTAGATTTTGGAGCTGATATTGGGTATGGACTGGTTGTCTCAGTGTTGTGTCATTTGGACCTATTGCGCTAAGGCGGCGATGTTGGTTATGCCGGGAATGCCACGGATCGAGTGGCGAGGTTCGACGGATTATGTTCTTTGTAGGATGGTTTTATATTTCGAAGGCCCGGCGGATGGCTGGGAAGGATTGTCTTTCTTATTTGGGCTCTTGTGATGGATGTCAGTGCAGAGGCTCCTCATATTGATTCAGTTCCGGTGCTGAGGGACTTTTCGGATGTATTTCTTGTGGGCATGTCGCCAGGCAAGGTTGTTGATTTCGGTATTGATTTGATGCCGGGCACCGTATCGTATGGCACCGACAGAGTTAAAGGAGTGGAAGGAGCAGCTTCAGGATTTCTTTGATAAGGAGTCCGTTGGCAGGCCAATGTGGATGTGTGTTCTAATTTGAGTCGGCTTGGTTGGCTCCGGATAGCATTATTGAGGGATGTGTTGATTCGATTGTTACTAAGCTTATTAATAATCTCGGGGGGGGGGGGTCTATGAGTTACCTTTCTGTGTTGCGAACTGTTATGATTTGTTGGTTATAGGCACATATGGTGCGGTTCTGTTTGGGTCTCATAGTGGTAGTCGAGCGGGAAGAGTAATTGGATGTTGCTCGGTGAACGACATATCGGTTATGTCCTTTCAGGTTGGCGTGGTGTATTTTAATTGCTTCACCGTGGGTGTGATGATTTGCTTTGGCTCCAAACATCAAATTGTGCGTAGTTGTCGATTTTGAGCATAGTGACTTGAGGTGTTTCATGTGGAGCAGTATTTGGATAGGATCGCGCATTGCAGCAATGTTATGCGGAGATATGACCTTGCGGGTTAGATTCGTGTGTTCTGTTTCTACGAGGTGAGACGGGTCTCAGCCTTGTGTTGTGGTGGTACTGGTGAGCTTGGGGTACAGCTCTTTCATTTGAGTCATTATCATGAGTTGAGTATGTTTAGATTATTTCTTATTGGTATGCGGATTGCGCAAGTTAGGACTTTAGTCTGCATTGAGGTGTCATGTCACCAGAGTGGTTGTGTGTGATTAGATGAGATCGCTGGGATCATTAGTGAATACGAACAGATTCGATTCCAGCATGTTGGAAGGGTAAATATCGAGGTTTGACTCAAAAATTTTCTATGGTCTTTGCCAAAGGAGAAGTGGCTTCATGAATGGTTGATCTAAGAAATGGTTAAGGCTTACTGTGTGTTTTATTTATCACTGGTAGTATATGAAAGTGTTGGGATGAGACTTTAGTTGATAAGAGGTTTTTTATCGGTATTCGGTTGTTGTGTGCAGCTGCTGTGATTAGAAGTTATCGCTACAAGTGTTTGAGTTATGTGGTATATCATGTGATTGCACCTGAGTTAGCAGGTATGGGTTACTACAGCTTGTTCGGGCTTATTCAGAGTATAAATGTGAAATTCTGATTGTATTGATGATTTCGAAAGTGGAAATGTGGTTCTATGGTTTATGGGCTAGATTGGATTGTGAAATTTCAGTTTCTATGTGTTATCGGACCTATATGAGATAGGGTGACGTGGGATCACCCCCGGGTATATGCATGGTAAGGGTATTCGGCGATTGGTTGGCTTTTGGAACAACTCTGGGCACATTCGAGGTCGAAAGTCTGTTTAAGTTGGGGAGGGTGTGACGACCCGACCAATCGTCTCATGAGTTACCGCTCCGTTTCACCCATTTCTGCTTCTTTATGTATTGTTTATATGTGTTTCGAGGTATCGAGTTGGTTGGATTGAATCCGGAATGGTTTTGGTAAAGTTTGAGACACTTAGTCTCTTTTAAGAAGGTTTGAGTTGGAAAAAGTCAACCGGACGTTGACTTATGTGTTAGAGGGCTCGGATATGTGTTCCGATGGTTTGGTTATCTTCGGGAGGTGATTTATGACTTAGGAGTGTGATTGGAATGGGTTTTGGAGGTCCGGAGTAGAATTAGGCTTGAATTGGCGAAGTTGATATTTTGGCGATTTACGATTGATAGGCGAGATTTTGATCCTGGGGTCGGAATGGAATTCCGAGAGTTGCAGTAGCTTCGTTGTATCATTTGTGACGTGTGTGCAAAATTTTAGGTCATTCGGACGTGGTTTGGTTGGGTTTCTGATCAAAAGCGTATTTCGGATGATTTTAGAAACTTAGGCTTGAATCCGATGTGTTTTGAGTGATTTGATGTTGTTTGAGGTGTTTTGATGATTGGAGCAAGTTTGAATAAGGTTTTAGGATGTGTTGGTGCCTTTGGTTGAGGTCCCAGGGGCCTCGGGTGAGTTTCGGATGGTCAATCGGACCATTTTGTGCCTTAAAAGATAGCAGAAAGTTGCAGGTTCAGTGTTGCAGGAAATTGCTCTTCGCGATCGCGAGGGTTGTCTCGCGATCGTATAGAAGGAATCGAGGTGGGCATCCAGTTGTTCTTCGCGTTTGCGATTGGAGGCTCGCTATCGCATAGCATTGAGGAATTGTTCATCGCGAACGCGTGAGGGTAGTCGCGTTCGTGTAGGGTCATTTGGACCTGGGTCTTGGCAGGTCGTTTGTGCATTGCGAATGCGGGGTTATGTCCGCGATCGCGTAAGGTTATTTCACCTGGTCATCGCGTTCGCAAAGTCCTTGTCGTGTTCGCATAGTGTATTTTGGGGGAGTTTAAAATTTGTTTTTTCGCGATCGCGAGGGAAGTGCCGCGATCGCGATGAAGGAAATGAGACCTGGGCAGAATGTTTTTAAACTCGTCTTGTTCGTGAATGTGGGTCTATTTTCACCCATAGCTGATCGTTTTTGGAGATTTTTTAAGGAGATTGAAGAGGGATTCAAGGGAAATCGTTGGGAGGTAAGATTCTTGGACTAAAAACTTGATTATTATGTGAATTCCACCTAGAATCATGGAACTAACCCTAAAATTGAAGAACTAGGGCTTGAGAAATTGGACTTTTGATTTGTGATTCGAAGGACCATTTGGGGTTGGATTTGAGCACTTTTGATATGTATGAACTCGTGAGGAGGTAAGGAATCTATTGATGTGAAAATTTCTGAATTTCGAGAAGTGGGCCCGGGGCTCGGGTTTTGGTAATTTCGGGATTTGTGCCTTTTATTGATTGTTTTTGCTTGGGCTTTGTTCCCTTAGAATATTTTGACGTCCTCGTTCTGATTTTGAACAGATTCGACGTGCGGGCAGGCCGGTTCGAGGGGCAAAGGCGTCGCGAGCTAGAGATTTAGCCAGTTCTAGGTGAGTAATGGGTTTAAATGATGTTCTGAGGGTTTGAAACCCTGGATTGCACATCGTAGTGCTATATTGAGGTGAGACACACGCTTAATGACGAGCGTGGGATCGTGCACTATTGAGGATTGTGACTTGGTCCGTGCCGATTGATGATTTTACCGCGTATTTTATTGAAATCCATTTGCTATCATCATTATTTTGGTTGAATTCCATATTTGGGCTCCGTGCCAATTATTTGAACCCTTTGGGCATTTTTTTTGATATTTCCTCACTGTTTTGACTTATTACTTGAACTAAGTCCATTTATTTTCCACTGTTTTCAAAACTCAGCCATGTTCACTCAGTTTTAATACTCAAATGATATTTAAATGATGTTCTTGGGCTGCGAAATACTGTTTTACTTTTGCCCGAGAGGCTTATGTGATTTTTGACTGAGTAAGGCCGAGGGTCTGTGTTGTGAGGATATCTTTTGGGTCGGGTTGCACGCCGCAGCGGTGATACATTGATATTGATTATGAGGCCGAGGGCCTAAGATTGTATGCCACGAGGTGGCTTGATATTGATATGAGGCCGGGAGCCTGTTTATGATGCCACGAGATGGCTTGATATTGCGCTTGGGCCGTATGGGGCCCCTCCCGGAGTCTGTACACCCCCAGTGAGCGCGGGTACCCAGTGTGATGTGAGATATAGCCCGAGGGGCTGGTATTGTTCGATGTGATTGCCCGAGGGGCTAATACTGTTCTATGTGATTGCCCGGGGGCTGGTATTGTTCGATGTGATTGCCCGAGGGGCTGATACTGTTCTATATGATTGCCCGAGGGGCTGGTATTGTTCGATGTGATTGCTCGAGGGGCTGATACTGTTCTATGTGATTGCCCGAGGGGCTGGTACTGTTCTGAGATATTGCCCGAGGGGCGAACCTTATATGCTTATCTTTCTTATTTGCCTGTCATTTACTTGCTTAATTGTGCATTTGTGCCCGAGGGGCGGATTTCTATGCTTACTTGCACTAGTTGTTCTGCATTCATTTGTGCAACTGTTGAAAAAGTTATTTTCAAAAGGGTTTAAACTGAGCTAAGATGTTTTAAAGGATTTTACAGCTTCATTGCCTTCTTACTGGTTTTGAAACTGCTTCTATACAGCATGTTGATGGTCTTTTCGTCTTTATTTATGATTATTACTCACTGAGTTGGCAGTACTCATTTTACTCCCTGCACCTTGTGTGCTGATTTAGGTATTTTCTGAGCTTGGTGGCAGTTGTCATTGGAGTTAGCAAGGTAGCTGTCTGGCGATCGCGGCTCTGCTTTCTCCCTCTTTATTCCTCCTTATGTATTATGGTGATCTTCCGACCATTTCGGTCTTGATGTGATTAGACAATTGTAGTAAATGCTCATGACTAGTGACACCCCGGTTTGGGCTGTGTTTGGGTTGTACCTCCGCCTTGTTATGATATTATCCGTTATTTAGCATTATTAAATCATGTTTTAGCCTATTGTATTGCTTTTTTGCTGTTTAACTTCGAATTGGAAATGTGTCGGCTGGCCTTGTCTTCACGAGAAGCACCATCACGATCGGGTCTGGGTTTAGGTTCGTGACATCACCCTCGAACAGTTAGGCCACTCTCTTAAGCAACGCCAAATTTAATTTACATCACATATATTTTACTAGTAAAGGAGATTTTCCAACAATAACATAAGGATCACACAAACTTCAGAACACTCAGCAGGAGATAACCCACCTGCTTCGCCTCAAACTAACATCTCTTTATACCTTTCCACCGTAAAAAACATTATGCACTCATTTAATTTCCTGAGTCAGAACTTATATCAAAACATGAAATCTACTTCACTTCCCAACTAGGCAACACGAAAAGATCCTTCATCACACCCACATCTCGGGGCTATACATCAAATCACGATGGAAATCAAGCACCAAATAGTTCTTGCTGCACCAAAGCAGACCCTTCTCGTCTCCTTCAATTCATATGAACACATCTCGCAGTCACAACACACTCATCACGTAACTATCCAGTCATCACTTCCCTTAATAGGGACACAACCGAACATATAGATCCAGAAACACGCGCTCGCGCAATCAACAGCTCACGGCTCAAGCTATATGCAAAATCTGGCCTCAAGTCTTCTAGACTAGCCGAACATCAACACACACAGATCATATCTCGCCCCTCGATTAGGGAATCACAAGCCGTCGATGCACAGCTGATACCGAGCACTCATGTGCGCGTACGAATGCGTGGAAGGAGTTCAAAGAGTTACATTTCAATCTGAATCAATGTCGCACAATAAGAGTTCAAGAATGTGGGATTTCCTAAAGGTTTTGCAGCCTCCCGAGGATAAATACAGACATCTTCGTACCGATCCGCGAGACTCTACTAAACCTGCTCATGACTCGTGAGACCTATGTAACCTAGGCTCTTATAGCAACTTGTCACGACCCTAAAACTGACCCGGTCGTGATGGCGCCTATCGTGAAACTAGGCCAGCCGACACAAGTCCCGAATTTAACCCTTTAATCAATAACAATCATTTTTAAGCCTTTAATTAATCAGATATCTCATAATGTAAGTCTAAATGAACAGTGCAGAATAGATACAGAAGCCCAACATCGGGGTGTCACAAGTCACGAGCATCTACTAAGGTCTGAATACAACTAAGAGTCTAAAAATATACTAAATACAGTCTAAGAAAGACAAGAGGGAGAAAAGCAGTGCTGGGAACGTCGGGCAGCTACCTTGCTAACTCCAACGACTCTGCCACTGAGCAATCAACACCCACTATCGGGTTCAGAAATACCTGAATCTGCACATAAGGTGCAGGGAGTAATGTGAGTATGCCAACTCAGTAAGTAATAAAAGTAAATGAAAGCTGAGTAGTAAGAAAATACGTAAGCCACGTCATAACGCTACAGCAAATACAAAACATTTCCAATACAGTAAAGAAATCATTTATTTCGTAAATCAAACTCAGTTTTAGTAAAAACCCTTTCCTTTCTAACACATCTTACAAAGGTTTCAAACGAGTGATAAAAACAGTGAGTAAAAATGATAGAGACGTAAACAACCCCTCGGGCAAAACATGTACCATAAATCGCCCCTTGGGCATAATATCAATAGAACCAGCCCCTCGGGCTACCTCATAATCACTCGTAATCAGCCCCTCGGGCATAACATGAATCAAGAACCGCCCCTCGGGCAACATAGATCAAGAACAACCCCTCGGGCTTTAATATGAAACAAGAACAACCCCTCGGGATACAACACATCACTCACACTAGGTACTCGCGCTCACTGGGGGTGTACAGACTCTAGTAGGGGCCCCTTACGGACCAAGCAAAATAACAAGCCATCTCGTGGCATAATCAAACAGGCTCTCGGCCTCATATCAATCACAAGTCACCTCGTGGCATAAAAAACTCAATACCACATGTTGCGGCATGCAGCCCGATCCCATAACATCCTCACAACACAAGCCCTCGACCTGATTCAGTCAAAACTCACTCAAGCTCCTCGGGCTGCCAGAAAAACAAGTACTCGGCTAAAAATATCATTTTTGAAATCAAGAGGAGTGAATAAAATCGAGTTATGAAAACAGTAAGAACTTAGCAAGACTGAGTGTAAATATCAAACTAAAAACAATGAGGAAATCAGTAATAAAAGCCCCTAAGGGTCCAAACAATCAGCACAAGGCCCAGACACGACATTTAGCCCCAAACACAATAATACTTTCCAAAATATAACAATATCAAATAGTTTCCAAGTATATACGCGACTTAATAGTCGTACGGGACGGACTAGGTCACAATCCCCAACGGTGCACGACCCCACGCTCGTCACCTAGCGTGTGCGTCACCTCAAAATAGCACAACGATGTGAAATCCGGGGTTTCATACCCTCAGGACATCATTTACAATCATTACTTACCTCAAATCGGTCCAAACTCTAGCCCGCGATGCCTTTGCCTCTCGAATCGGCCTCCAGATGCTCCAAATCTAACCAAAATCAGTATATTATCATCAATATACGCTAAAGGAACAAAGCCCAAGCGAAAATAATTTAATTAACTCAAAAATCCCGAAATTAACTCAAACCCGGCCCCCGGGCCTGCGTCTCGGAATCTGATAAAAATCACAAAACTGGAAAACCCAATAACTCACGAGTCTAACCATATCAAATTCACCAAAATCCGACATCAAATGGCCATCCAAGTCCCCAAAATCAACTCTCCAAACCTTCTTCCATTTTCTCAAATTTCACCCCAAATTCCCAAACTAAATGATAAGAATCAAGATATAATTATGGGATTTAACCAAATTTGAGTGAAGAACACTTCCCCCAATCAATCCTCTGAAAATCCCTCCAAAAATCGCCTCAATCCGAGCTTCATAGCTCCAAAAATACAAAAATGGCCGTAATCCTCGAAATTGAGTACTTTATAATCTGCCCAGGCATTTACCCTATGCTACCGCAGATAAACTAATGCGTTAGCGAAGCACAAAATTTTCCAGCCCTTCTATTACCCTATGCGAACGCGGTCGTTTCCCCGCGATCGCATAGAACAAACTTTTCCAACAGCCTTCTCCCACTCTTCCGGACAGCCTCTAGTATAATAGTCATAACTCTTTGTACAAAACTCCAAATTTCAATTGGTTTCACTTTCTGAAAACAAGACATCAAGGGACACAACTTTTATTTTTGGATCATCTCCAAATTCCTTATAGATTGTGAGATATAAGCTTCCAAAGTCGGGTCAGTGCAGTAGAGATTTTACTCTATGCGATCGCGAGAAGACTTACGCAATCGCATAGCACAACTCCATTTTTCCATATTTTCTCTATGCTAACGCGATCAGATCTATGCTAACGCACTGTACACCCCTGAAGCCAAAAACCAGCAACTAGAAATGGCCTAGAAATGGTCCGAAACCACCCCGAAACTTACCCGAGGCCCTTGGGACCTCAACCAAACATGCCAACACATCCCATAACATCATTCAAACTTGTTCCAACCTTTGGAACGCTCAAAACAACATCAAAACATCGAATCACCCTCGGATGCAAGCCTAAGAATTCCAAAACTTTCGATTTTTGAATTCGGTCAAAAAGTCTATCAAACCTCGCCCGAATGACTTGAAATTTTTCACACACGTCACGAATGACACAACGGACCTACTCCATTTTCCGAAGTTCCATTCCGACCCGAAAAATGCCAAATTTCCAATTTCGCCAATTCAAGCCTAAATCTACCACGGACCTCCAAAATACATTCCGACCGTGCTCCCAAGTCCAAAATCAGCTAACGGAGCTAACCAAATCATAAAAATCCAAATCCGAGATCGAATACTAAAAAGTCAAAACTTGGTCAAAGCTTTCAAATTTAAAGCTTCAAACTGAGAATTGTTCTTCCAAATCTATTCCGATTATCCTAGAAACCAAAACCGATGATTTACATAAGTCATAATACAGCACACGGGGCTAGTCATACCCGAGAACTGGCAAGCGAAATGGAAAAGCTCAAAACTACCGGTCGGGTCGTTACAACTAGTCTTGTTATTTCGAACAGTTGTAGTAGATTTTGCTGATGACTAGTGACACCCGAGGTCGGTCTTGTATTTTCTTTCCGTTGGTTTTGGAACTTCTATTTTTATATCATTGGATTTCTTTTTAAAACACGATGTTTTCTTAAGCTTTTCAATCGGAAAATAGAGTAATTGAAAATAAGTGGCTGGCCTAGTTCCACGATAGGCGCCATCACGACTGGGTCGGATTTTGGCTCGTGACATATTGTGTATTGTCTATGCTTAGGTTGATGATTATAAATGTTGAACATGATTCATGATAAATCCTTGGTAATTGACCATTGTTGAGTATTGGCTCAAGTTGGGAATTGTTTTGTGAAGTAACTTTTGGAACGAAATTGGTTATAGTTGATTCCCTTGCCGGGACGTTATTGTTCATAATGTTGATTCCCTTGCCGGGATGTTATTGTTTATATTGTTGATTCCCTTGCCGGGACGTATTGTTTCTAATTTTTGAGCGAGGAAGAGTGTAAAGCATGAAGGGTGATGGCGTGCATGATATTGTGAGTGAGTGTTAAAATACGAAGGTGATGCCATGCCGATATTGTGAGTGTTAATGCACGAAGGGTGATGTCGTGCCATGATTATGAGAGTTAAAGCACGAAGGGTGATTCCATGCCAATACTGTGAGAGTTAATGCACGAATGGTGATGTCGTGCCATGATTATGAGAGTTAATGCACGAAGGGTGATGCCGTGCCGATTTTGTTGATTCTTATGGTGAGGACGAGAATAAAAGCACGGAGGGTGATGTCGTGCACGTGTTACTGTTTTCCTTATTCCTGTTGATATCATTATGGTGTTCTTTATGTTTCTCTACTGAATTTCTGTTAAGTATTTGATATTTCCACGCAGCATGCTTCCCTTCCCATCTTTATCTATTATTTCCTATTTTTATTATCCGTCTGTATATGATTTAACTGCACAGGTTTATATGGTTGTCGTGTCCTAGCCTCATCACTACTTCGCTGAGGTTAGGCTCGACACTTACCAGTACATGGGGTTGGTTGTATTGATACTTCACTCTACACTTTCTGTGCAGATTTCGGTGGTGGACCTCGTGAGTAGATCGTGGGTTGCTGCCTTCAGTCCATAGGAGACCCAAGGTAGATCTGCCGGCGTTTGCAGACTCCAGAGTCCCCTTCCTTATGTTTTTGATATACTGTCTCTTTTCATTTCGAGAACAATTGTACTTTTCTTTCTAGACCAGTGTTTGTAGGCATTTGGAGATGTTCGTGAAATTGTGACACCAGAATCTTGGGTAGAAATGTACTGGAGTATTGATTTTGTTATAACACTTCTGCGCTTTATATCTACTTAAATTTAGTTACTGTTTCTATCTGTTTGGGTTGATTTCTAATGTGTTAAAAACATAGTAGTTAGCTTGCCTAGCTTTCATGAGTAGGCACCATCACGATTCCCGAGGGTGGGAAATCCAGGTCGTGACAGGATACTTAGAAGAATCAAACTTCTGGACAACCTTGTCGAACAAGGTTGAATAACCTTCAGAACTGCGTTCCACGTTCAGCGTGTTCTGGAATGATTCATCCAAAAAACTGAGGTCTGATTCTTTCCCAATCAGCCTTTATTTGCTCCCACTCTTGCATAATATTATCCATTGGTACTTTACTATCCCAATCAGACTTTAAGCTCTCCTGCTTCTGCATAAGTTCATCCACTGTAAGCTTCGTGCTTCCGCTAGCTTCAGACATGGTTTTTTTGGAAAAGCTAAAAGTCTACTGATGAATATAAATTTAATGAAATATGATAGAAATTTATGGATGATCTATGAAATTTTTCTAGTGAACTGATTGTTTAATATAGTCAAAGTGTGCACCTACTCAATTTAATATGTATAAATGTAAATGTAACTTTTCAGGTCTGTTTGCAGTTTTAGGTTCAGAGAAATATAACTTTTCGCACATTCCAAGAAAAGTAGGTGGTAAAATACAACAAGTAAGTGATAAATGCAAATAGAAATGTAACTTCAGATTAATAAGTCAACAGTTTTTATATAATAAAAAAATAAATTATATAAAACAGTGGGGCGATTCGGGTGAGATCCAATGTAGATCCAACTTTCAATTCACTCGTGGGATCCGGGCGGTCCGGGGGGGGGGGGGGGGTACCACCGACGGGCTCCGAAAAATTTGTATCTAGAATGATTTGCTCGAATTAAATAATTTAAAATTTGTTTCCCGTATATTATCTTGGAGATATATCATACGAAAGCATAACGTCCAGTATTTTCTACTGGATGTGCACAATCCATATTTTTATCCTNTGATGTGAAATATTTAAAACATGCTATGTGTCGTGATGGAAGTTACATAAGGATGAGATCCTTGCGATGAAATTTTTATTTGTTTAAATTTATAATTTGCTCCATAGTACTAATAGGGGGTCATGCCTGTTAGGCTTATTTGATAATTATTTTATGTGTTATTGTGCATATGTTGCAAAATTCATGTTGAAATTATTGAGTTTTAGCCTACGAGGTGAGTGCCCAGGTGGAATTAAATGTGACTCATTAATTCAGGTAAATAATAATGAGGTCGTCATGCCTCGTGCCTCATTGTTAGAAAATGGAGGTTTGAAATGAGATTTTGTTGGCATGAGGTTAATTGGCGATTTTGTAATCGATTATGGACAACTATTAAGACCAGAGAAGTGGTCCTGGTCATACATATGATGTGTTTCATATCCCGATATCATTATGATAATTTCGTGCTTGTAATGCGGAGATTAGCGTTGTTGATATATACATTGTGGTGACTTGTTGAGTTGTGGATGTGTTGTTAGGAGTTGTTTTGGTGTTACTCTGACAGGTGGATACTCCCAATTACAGGGGAGACTCTACCGAAATTTCTGAAAAATTTGGGAGTTAGAAAAAAATTTGGGACATTGAGATGTGCAAAGAAAGAAATAAGTTACGTTGTGTATTTGAGGACGAATGACCATAAGTGGGGGAGAATGTAACATCCCGGAAAATTTTTGAAGTATTTAAGCGCTATTAAAAGTTGATGTGTGTTGAAATGAGACTAATACCGTGTGTTGATGTGAAAATATTGAACCATTTTGAAAATGTTTTGAGAGTAAGAAATTTGGTCTTAAAGTTTACAAATATAGATAAAGGAAATAATCTCAACTGAGATGGTGTTGTCGGGCTTATGTCGAATGTGGTAACGTGAGATCAACCGTGGGTATATGTGTAAAAGTAAAATCATCAATTTGGCAACCTCAGAATAATTCTTAGTACGTTCGAGGACGAACGTTTGATTAAGAGGTGGAGAATGTAACGACCCGACCTGTCATTTTAAGAATTAGCGTCTCGTTCAACGGCTTAAGACCTCGAGAAGCTTTCTAATATGCATTATGACCCGCATGTGTAGTCGAGTTTGGTTTTCGTAAGATTCAGAGTAAAATTTAAAGAAAGAAAAAAAAAACAAAATCTCATTTTGAAGCTCAAATGGAAAGAGTTGACCGGAGAGTTGACTTTTAAGAAAACAACTTCGGAATGGATTTTTAATGATGTCAATAGCTTCGTATGGTGATTTCGGACTTAGACGTGTGTCCGGATTTGGATTTAGACGTCCGTAGGACAATTCACTGCATTTTGGCGAAATAAGAAAGTTGACGCGTTCTAATTATACTGTTTTAGGTGCGGACGAGGACAATTAATATGATGGATATCGGTTGGATATGATAATAAATGTACGAGACATATTATAAGAGATATGGGGTCTAAGGAAAGTCCTAAGTCTAAGCCGAGTAGGAAAATTACATGATAGACTAAAACTCCAAATGAATGCGCACAAGACCCCACTTTCAACGAGCATATCTACATATATATAAGGTGTTATTTGGTCCACAACATATCAAATTAAAGATCTTTGAGTCTAGTTTCCAAAGCTTTAAACCGTTCGTCATTTGGACATTGCTACAACACGTTATGACTAAATTACCAAAGGCTAGAAAAATGCGATCCTGTGGGAGAAATTATGCGGTCCGCATACTTGATATGCGACCGCAAAACTGGTCGTAGAATGCTCTAGAACTGCCCAGTTTTGGGCACCGAGTTATGCGACGCGTATGCTGCCCGCATACCCATTATGCGATGGATTCTGCGATCGCATACTTGATTTCGGAGGTTTAATTCCCCTATTTTCATAACCCGGTCCCATTTTGATAAATAGGCTTTGGGGTTTATTTTGGGGTGATTTTCTAAGTATTCTAGAGAGATGTGAGAGCATATTAGAGAGAAAAGGAGGAAACCCAACATTCAAATCAACCAATCTTGCATCAATCTTTAAGAATCAAAGAACTCAATCACAAGATCTTCCTCTAAGAGGTAAAGTTCTAACCATAGCCTTCAATTTTGAGTATGGTGTAATAGATGGGTGATTAAGAGTATGATTCTTAGGTGTAAGAGTATTATGAATACATGTATGTACAAATAAAGCTTGTGTGGAGATTTTTGAGGGTAAATGGACAAAGATTGGGTTGAAAATGGTAGAAATCTTCCAAGACTTAAATTGAAGATTTGAGGGTCGAGTTGATGTCGAAATTTAGCAAAATTGGTATGGTTGGACTCGTGGTTGGATGGGAGCTCATATTCCATGATTTTTGTCGAGTTTGAGACGTGGGCTCGGAGAGGTTTCTTGGGCATTTTTCTTTTTTCTTGTCTTAGCTTCGATTTCATTAGCTAAATTAGTTGTTTGTAGTTATATTTATGTTATGTAATTGATTTGACTAGATTTGGGCCACCCGGAGTTGGATTCTCGTAGCAAGAGCGTGTTTTCGGATCTGATTTGACCTTGGTTCGAGGTAAGTATCTAGCCTAACCTTGTGTGGGGGACTTCCCCTTAGGATTTGAGTCTTCTACATGGATTGTAGTCCATGTACGCGAGGTGACGACTGCGTGCTCGGACTTATTTGCGGAAAGTTGGCCTTTTAGGGTACTTAGGTCTTTATATTCACTGTGTATGAATGTGTTCTTGACCTAAATGAGTTTCCTATTTACTAGTTTCACCTCTATCTGCTTAATTGGAATTAATTGCTTCATGATTCACTCTTATCACCTAATTGACTCCTATTTGATTAAATTGAAGAATTTCGCATCTCCTATTGTTATTCTATCTTTTTCATAGCTGTTGTCTTATTTGAAAATCATAATTATCCTTCCTAAAATTTGTTTAGTCTTAAGTGGAGCTAAAGACCATCTCTCCTTAATTGAATTGTCGAATATCCTCGAAATTGTCCAATCTTAAAAGAAGTTAGATAACCTATGTCCTTGTTGACTTGCCCTTATTTGGGACTATTTGACTCGTGTTGATTTCCTTGTTATTGACTTCTATATTGTGGGATCATCGTTATATATTAGTTTTTCCGTTGTTGAACTGTTCCCTTTATGCCAGCATTCTTTTATGTGGTTATTCCTTGTGAGCTAGTTCTGTCGTTTCCTTACGATTTACAGTCCTTAAGTTGATTTACTTGTCTTACCTTGTATTATTGTCATTGTTGTTGTTTTATGTATTGTGGTGATGTACGAGCTTTCTGTTATGTTGTGACTGTTTTTTCTTTTGGTTGTGCTGCATGTTTACTTTGGGACTACGGATCGGTGTTCCGGGACATCCCCCTGCATATTTACTTTTGGGACTACGGGACTGCACCCAAGAGATTCCCCTGTACACATATATTGATTTGGACTGTAGTGTGGGATACCGAGAGATCCCCAGCACACATATTGAGGATACTAAGAGATCCTCAGGATACCGTGAGATCCCCAGCATATATTGAGGATACTAAGAGATCCTCCGGATACCGAGAGATCCCCAGCACATCTATTGAGGGTACTAAGAGATGCTCAGGATACCGACAGATCCCCAGCACATATATTGAGGATACTGAGAGATCCCCAGTATTTACGTTTGGGACTACGGGACGATATCCTGGAGATCCCCTATAAAAAATCATTGCATTCTGAGTTGATGCTTCATTGATCTTATCCATGTGTAAACATTATAGGTGTTGTCCGTTCTATTCCTTATACTTACTAGTTGGTACGAACTATGTTAGGACACTTGCACAAGCATACACATGCTTAATCACCCTTTCCGGGTAGGAGGCTCTTTGAGATTTCTGAGTATAGATGCACACCCTTGTTCTTTGCCTTCCATGTGACAATGACTCTTTTGGGCACATGAGTTGTCAGTATGATTAGGAGGTGTGATGAGGGCACAGGACGCCAAGTGTTCGGGTTCAGGTATTGAGACCCATATTGCATGATTATGAGATGAGGTGTCATAGAGTGACTGATATGCGAAGCTTATCTATTTGAAAAGATTATATTCGAAAAGCATTTATTTTGAAGGAACTCTTTTTGAAAAGAAAATTTATTTTAAATGAAGCATATTTCGTAATCATTTTTATCGCTTAAAGGTTGGACTATTTGATTGACGCTTCTTGGATAAGACTCAAGGTGAAAACTATCGGAGTTGTTGAGTTATGAGTTGTCTTTACTGTATTTTGTGATTTCGGATTTGGGTTGTATTCTCGCTTATCTTTCCGTGTTTTCCCTTATGGTGTTCCGCTAAGTAATTGTTGTTTTCTTTCCTTATTTTTAATTACTGTATTGTTAGCCGGATCGCGTAGTCTCTATATAAATATCATGTTCTGTATATTAGACCAGTAGGTGTCTTGACTGTTCCTCGTCACTACTCCACCGAGGTTAGTCTTGATACTTACTGGGCACCGCTGTGATGTGCTCATACTACACTTCTGCACATTTTTTTTGTGCAAATCCAGGTATTGTTCGCTAGTAGTTGTGCGGATTCTTGCCGAGGAGACTCAACGTAGTCCTACTGCTGCATTCGCAGGCTTCGGAGTCACCTTCCTATTTTATATTCATACTGTTGTACTTATTTCCATACCGTTGTGTTTAGAAGTTGTAGCGAAACTCTGTAGAGCTTATGACTTGTACTACTGGGTTTTGGGAATTATAAATTTTGTAGAGATTTCTGCCTCAAGACTGTTAAATTTTATTTATTATTATTGTATTTCAGCATGAGTTAGGCTTAGCTAGTCCCTAAGACTAGGTGCCATCACGATACCTATACGGAGGGAAAGTTGGGTCGTGACAAGTTGGTATCAGAGCTCTAGGTTCATAGGTGATACAAGTCATAAGCGAGTTTTGTAGATTCTTGCGGATCGGTACGGAGATGTCTGTACATATCTTCGAGAGGCTACAGAGCTAGTAGGAAAATTTCCACTCCTTTTATTCCTTATCGTGCGACATTCATTCAGCTTAAAGCATATATCTTATGCTCTTTTGCATCCACTCGTGTATGAAATTACGCACTCGGTATCAACTATGCGCCAATGGGTTGTGATCCTACTGAAGGGTTATAAGGGAGCCAGGGTTACTCAACCATTGTTGCCACATGTCGTCCAGGTCGAGGACGTGGAAGTATTGAGAGATCATTCAGTTGTGCACATGGGGGTGCAGCAGGTTCTGACATCTGGTTGATAAGTACGATCTTAAGAAGGTTTACTTAATTGGCTAATCGTCACAATCGTGGTAGGGTCACGAGGTGGATGTAGATCTGAAGATAGTTGGTGGTATTAGAGACTATGTGGTTCATATGAGATTTCTATTTAGCGAAGGGTACAACTAGCAACCGAGACACTAAAGGGAGTAAGTTTAACTATCATATGGATGACATGCGCCAAGTAAATGGCTTGAAGTGTCTTATGGCTGGTGTCGTACGAGCGGTGAAGGTTAGTATTGTGGATCGTCAGAAATGTGTCCTATGATTTCGCACCAAGTGAGGGGATTCCACTATCAACGATCAGATTGCGGGGTCATCTGTTATATTAGTTTTGGCTGAGCTGTATATATGTGGTATTGAAAGGTTTTCCGAAACTTGTATATGATTAAGAGTTGAGATTTGAATGGGAAGATGATGGGACTTGAGATATTCCTGATTCCTTAATAATTCTACATTTTAGTATCAGCGGGGTCATGGAAATAATTTTAGTATACTCATAGTGCTTAAGTTAATCATAACACTCCTGTGGGGCAGTCATCTTTTTATGCACCAGTGGCACGGGATTTCCTACAATGGTTATTTCAATTATCCGGCACAGACTCAGTATTAGCAGTCGAACCGCAGATGGGTTGTTATGAATGTGATGATACTAGGAACATCGTGAGAAATTGTCCCAGACTTGGGAGAAACATATTTCTTCAGAACACTCAGGCCACGTACACCATTACAGTTACTACTCTACCTACACTACCAGTTAGAGGTTGAGGCCCGACCCATTTATATGTTTTCTATGGTATGGCTGAGGTCACTAGACCAGATGGTATCATTACAAGTACGATATCGAGTTACTATAAAGTAACAATTCCATTAACTTGATTCGGTTCTGAGTATCGAGGTAAGTCCTCCTAATATGCCCCAATCATGAGTGATCTTCTTAATCCTGAAATCTACTTATGTGAATACTCATGTTGGGAGATTATATGGAGATAGCTATGTCTATCATTATGTGTTCGTCACTAAAAGTAGTGGTGAGACTAAAAGTGACTTTTGTTAATCATTTCGGTGAGTTTGCTGTAATTTCCAAATAATAGATTTTAATTGTGAATTATATGCCCTAACGGTACGAGGGTTCACTATATGTTGTGATTTTGTTTAAAGGAAATTATTTTAAAAGAAAAAAGAAAGGAAATGGAAAAATTTCAGTTGGCATAATGTGAAAAATACTTGTGATTCAAAGTTGACGACGAGATCCTCGCATTTTTTTATATGATGTGAAATATTTAAAACATGCTATGTGTCGTGATGGAAGTTACATAAGGATGAGATCCTTGCGATGAAATTTTTATTTGTTTAAATTTATAATTTGCTCCATAGTACTAATAGGGGGTCATGCCTGTTAGGCTTATTTGATAATTATTTTATGTGTTATTGTGCATATGTTGCAAAATTCATGTTGAAATTATTGAGTTTTAGCCTACGAGGTGAGTGCCCAGGTGGAATTAAATGTGACTCATTAATTCAGGTAAATAATAATGAGGTCGTCATGCCTCGTGCCTCATTGTTAGAAAATGGAGGTTTGAAATGAGATTTTGTTGGCATGAGGTTAATTGGCGATTTTGTAATCGATTATGGACAACTATTAAGACCAGAGAAGTGGTCCTGGTCATACATATGATGTGTTTCATATCCCGATATCATTATGATAATTTCGTGCTTGTAATGCGGAGATTAGCGTTGTTGATATATACATTGTGGTGACTTGTTGAGTTGTGGATGTGTTGTTAGGAGTTGTTTTGGTGTTACTCTGACAGGTGGATACTCCCAATTACAGGGGAGACTCTACCGAAATTTCTGAAAAATTTGGGAGTTAGAAAAAAATTTGGGACATTGAGATGTGCAAAGAAAGAAATAAGTTACGTTGTGTATTTGAGGACGAATGACCATAAGTGGGGGAGAATGTAACATCCCGGAAAATTTTTGAAGTATTTAAGCGCTATTAAAAGTTGATGTGTGTTGAAATGAGACTAATACCGTGTGTTGATGTGAAAATATTGAACCATTTTGAAAATGTTTTGAGAGTAAGAAATTTGGTCTTAAAGTTTACAAATATAGATAAAGGAAATAATCTCAACTGAGATGGTGTTGTCGGGCTTATGTCGAATGTGGTAACGTGAGATCAACCGTGGGTATATGTGTAAAAGTAAAATCATCAATTTGGCAACCTCAGAATAATTCTTAGTACGTTCGAGGACGAACGTTTGATTAAGAGGTGGAGAATGTAACGACCCGACCTGTCATTTTAAGAATTAGCGTCTCGTTCAACGGCTTAAGACCTCGAGAAGCTTTCTAATATGCATTATGACCCGCATGTGTAGTCGAGTTTGGTTTTCGTAAGATTCAGAGTAAAATTTAAAGAAAGAAAAAAAAAACAAAATCTCATTTTGAAGCTCAAATGGAAAGAGTTGACCGGAGAGTTGACTTTTAAGAAAACAACTTCGGAATGGATTTTTAATGATGTCAATAGCTTCGTATGGTGATTTCGGACTTAGACGTGTGTCCGGATTTGGATTTAGACGTCCGTAGGACAATTCACTGCATTTTGGCGAAATAAGAAAGTTGACGCGTTCTAATTATACTGTTTTAGGTGCGGACGAGGACAATTAATATGATGGATATCGGTTGGATATGATAATAAATGTACGAGACATATTATAAGAGATATGGGGTCTAAGGAAAGTCCTAAGTCTAAGCCGAGTAGGAAAATTACATGATAGACTAAAACTCCAAATGAATGCGCACAAGACCCCACTTTCAACGAGCATATCTACATATATATAAGGTGTTATTTGGTCCACAACATATCAAATTAAAGATCTTTGAGTCTAGTTTCCAAAGCTTTAAACCGTTCGTCATTTGGACATTGCTACAACACGTTATGACTAAATTACCAAAGGCTAGAAAAATGCGATCCTGTGGGAGAAATTATGCGGTCCGCATACTTGATATGCGACCGCAAAACTGGTCGTAGAATGCTCTAGAACTGCCCAGTTTTGGGCACCGAGTTATGCGACGCGTATGCTGCCCGCATACCCATTATGCGATGGATTCTGCGATCGCATACTTGATTTCGGAGGTTTAATTCCCCTATTTTCATAACCCGGTCCCATTTTGATAAATAGGCTTTGGGGTTTATTTTGGGGTGATTTTCTAAGTATTCTAGAGAGATGTGAGAGCATATTAGAGAGAAAAGGAGGAAACCCAACATTCAAATCAACCAATCTTGCATCAATCTTTAAGAATCAAAGAACTCAATCACAAGATCTTCCTCTAAGAGGTAAAGTTCTAACCATAGCCTTCAATTTTGAGTATGGTGTAATAGATGGGTGATTAAGAGTATGATTCTTAGGTGTAAGAGTATTATGAATACATGTATGTACAAATAAAGCTTGTGTGGAGATTTTTGAGGGTAAATGGACAAAGATTGGGTTGAAAATGGTAGAAATCTTCCAAGACTTAAATTGAAGATTTGAGGGTGGAGTTGATGTTGGAATTTAGCAAAATTGGTATGGTTGGACTTGTGGTTGGATGGGAGCTCATATTCCATGATTTTTGTCGAGTTTGAGACGTGGGCTCGGAGAGGTTTCTTGGGCATTTTTCTATTTTCTAGTCTTAGCTTCGATTTCATTAGCTAAATTAGTTGTTTGTAGTTATATTTACGTTATGTAATTGATTTGACTAGATGTGGGCCACCCAGAGTTGGATTCTCGTGGCAAGAGCGTGATTTCGGATCTGATTTGAGCTTGGTTCGAGGTAAGTATCTTGCCTAACCTTGTGTGGGGGACTTCCCCTTAGGATTTGAGTCTTCTACATGGATTGTAGTCCGTGTACGCGAGGTGACGAGTGCGTATTCGGACTTATTTGTAGAAAGTTGGCCTTTTAGGGTTCATAGGTCTTTATATTCACAGTGTATGAATGTGTTCTTGACCTGACTGAGTTTCCTATTTACTAGTTTCACCTCTACATGCTTAATTGGAATTAATTGCTTCATGATTCACTCTTATCACCTAATTGACTCCTATTTGATTAAATTGAAGAATTTCGCATCTCCTATTGTTATTCTATCTTTTTCATAGCTGTTGTCTTATTTGAGAATCATAATTATCCTTCCTAAAATTTGTTTAGTCTTAAGTGGAGCTAAAGATCATCTCTCCTTAATTGAATTGTCGAATATCCTCGAAATTGTCCAATCTTAAAAGAAGTTAGATAACCTATGTCCTTGTTGACTTGCCCTTATTTGGGACTATTCGACTCGTGTTGATTTCCTTGTTATTGACTTGTATATTGTGAGATCGTCGCTATATATTAGTTTTCCCGTTGTTGAACTATTCCCTTTTATGCCAACATTCTTTTCTGTGGTTATTCCTTGTGAGCTGGTTCTGCAGATTCCTTGCGATTTACAGTCCTTAAGTTGATTTACTTGTCTTACCTTGTATTATTGTCATTGTTGTTGTTTTATGTATTGTGGTGATGTACGAGCTTTCTGTTGTGTTGTGACTGTTGTTTCTGTTGGTTGCGCTGTATGTTTACTTTGGGACTACGGATCGGTGTTCCGGGAGATCCTCCTGCATATTTACTTTTGGGATTAAGGGACTGCACCCGGAAGATTCCCCTGTACACATATATTGATTGGGACTATAGTGCGGGATACCGAGAGATCCCCAGCACACATATTGAGGATACTAAGAGATCCTCGGGATACCGAGAGATTCCCAGCATATATTGAGGATACTAAGAGATCCTCGAGATACCGAGGGATCCCCAGCACAGACATTAAGGGTACTAAGAGATCCTTGGGATACCGAGAGATCCCCAGCACATATATAAAGGATACTGAGAGATCACAGAGTATTTAAATTTTGGGACTACGGGACGATATCCTGGGAGATCCCCTGTTAAAAATCATTTCGTTCTGCGCTGATGTTTCATTTATCCTATCCATGTGTAAACATTATAGGTATTTTCCGTTCTATTCCTTATACTTACTAGTTGGTATGAACTATGTTAGGACACTTGCACAAGCATACACATGGATAATCACCCTTACCGGGTAGGAGGCTCTTTGAGATTTTTGAGTATAGACCCACACCCTTGTTCTTTGCCTTCCATGTGAGAATGACTCTTTTGGGCACGTGAGTTGTCATTATGATTAGGAGGTGTGATGAGGGCACATGATGCCAAGTGTTAGGGTTCAGGTATTGAGACCCGTATTGTATGATTATGAGATGAGGTGTCACAGAGTGACTGATGTGCGAAGGTTATCTATTTGAAAAGATTATATTCGAAAAGCATTTATTTTGAAGGAACACTTTTTTAAAGGAAAATTTATTTGAATGAAGTATATTTCTAAAACATTTTTATCGCTTAAAGGTTTGACTATTTGATTGACGCGTGTTGGTTAAGACTCAAGGTGAAAACTATCGGAGTTGTTGAGTTATGACTTGTCTTTACTGTATTTTGTGATTTCGGATTTGGGTTGTATTGTCGCTTACCTTTTCGTGTTTTCCCTTATGGTGTTCCGCTAAGTAATTGTTGTTTTCTTTCCTTATTTTTAATTACTATACTGTTAGCCGTATCGCGTAGTCTCTATATAAATATCATGTTCTGTATATTAGACCAGTAGGTGTCTTGACTGTTCCTCGTCACTACTCCACCGAGGTTAGTCTTGATACTTACTGGGCACTGCTGTGGTGTGCTTATACTACACTTCTGCACATTTTTTTTTGTCCTAATCCAGGTATTGTTTACTAGTAGCTGTGCGGATTCTTGCCAAGGAGACTCAAGATAGTCCTGCTGCTGCGTTCGCAGGCTTCAGAGTCACCTTCCTATTTTATATTCACACTGTTGTACTTATTTCCATACGGTTGTGTTTAGAAGTTGTAGCGAAACTCTGTAGAGCTTATGACTTGTACTACCCGGTTTTGGGAATTATAAATTTTGTAGTGATTTCTGCTTCAAGACTGTTAAATTTCATTTATTATTGTGGTATTTGAGCATGAGTTAGGCTTACCTAGTCCCTAAGACTAAGTGCCATCACGATACCTAAATGGAGGGAAAGTTGGGTGGTGACACGATAAAAGCCTGTATATTATAATGGAGAAGTGTAAAACAGTGAAAATTTTTTATCTAGAACAATTTGTTGGAATTAAATAATTTAAACTTTTGTTTCCTGTATATTATGCTGGAGATATATCACTTGAAAGCATAATCTCCCGTAAGTTGTATTGGATGTGTACAATCCAGATTTTTTTTCCTTAGATGGAGTTCTTATTTTGGTTGCTCCCTATAAATTATGCTGGAAATACTACTTATGAAGCGATATAAGCCAGTATATTATAATGGACAAGTGTAAAACAGTGAAAATATTTTATCTAGAACAATTTGCTGAAATTAAATAATATAAAATTTTGTTTCCTGTATATTATGCTGGAGATATATCATGCGCAAGAATAATGTCCAGTATTCTATATTGGATGTGCACAATCC
Source organism: Nicotiana attenuata (assembly GCF_001879085.1). NCBI lineage: Eukaryota > Viridiplantae > Streptophyta > Magnoliopsida > Solanales > Solanaceae > Nicotiana > Nicotiana attenuata. The sequence goes on from NW_017671129.1 coordinate 233,833, forward strand.
AGATTTTTTTATCCTAAATTTGAGCGATTTATTTATTGAAAAAAGGTTATAACGATTGGAGATTATAATATTTATGGTGTGTTCTTATGTATAATATGTTAGATTTCATAATTTTTGCTGATATAACTCTAGTATAATTAGTTGGAGTTCTTATTTTTGTTGCTTCCTATAAATTATGCTGGAAATGCTACTTATGAAGCCATATAAGTGTAAAATAGTGGAAATTTTTTATCTAGAACAATTTGTTGGAATTAAATAATTTAAAATTTTGTTTCCTGTATATTATGCAGGAGATATACCACTTGAAAGCATAATCTCCCGTATTTTGTACTGGATGTGTACAATCCAGATTTTTTTCCCCTTAGATGGAGTTCTTATTTTGGTTGCTCCCTATAAAATATGCTGGAATACTACTTATGAAGCGATATAAGCCAGTATTGTCACAATCCAAAATCCACTAAGGGTCGTGATGGCGCCGGACAGAGCTGTCAGGCAAGCCAACCATAAATACTTAATTAAATTCTTGTTTAAATAATTGTGAAAACTATGATCTTCCTTCAATTTGGCTAGTAAAAGATAATCTTTACAAAATAAATAAAAGATTGTTTAGAAGTCAATACAGAATACCCCATAATCATCCCAGAACCCGGTGTCACAAGTGCATGAGCAGTTTCTAGGAAATAATGTAATATAACAACTGTCCGGAATACAAATTGGACAGAAAAAAAAATAAAGTACAATACTCTGAAGGAGACTCTGCTAGCTGCGGGTCATCTCGAGAGGTGCAACTCACCTAAGTCTCCGTATCAACCATGCTGCTGCACCCAACTAGGCCACTAGACATACATGTGACTGTGCAACAAAAATGCACAGCAAGTGTAGTATGAGTACAAAAACAACGTGTACCCAGTAAGTATCTCGTCTATCCTCAAAAAAGTAGAGACGAGAGGTCGACTTCGACACTTACTAGTGGTCCAATAACAATATATTAATAATTCGAATAATCATGGATTTATTAAAGACGGCAGTAAACTCAAGCAAGTCACGAAACAAGTAAACATTCCTTTTCATATTTAAAAGTCTCCAAATTCATAATCCATTATTTATCAATTTATCTCACACCAGGGAGGCAATAAAAATTTGTAAATCTCAAGCAAGCTACAAGCATGTGCAAATCATGTCGAAGTCGTATGGCCCGATCCAATAAATATTTAAATTGTGCACTGCTAGAGGGTTGAATGGCGCAAACTATAAATGCATCTATTACCCCGCTCGTGAATCATACGTGTGGCGCGGTCAAATATAAATAATAGAGTACCCCGCTCGCAAATCATACGTACGACGCAGGTACTCATAGATACACACATTCAAACAGTCAATTAAGAATTCATCAAGAAACATTTATCCAAGGAAAAGTCAATTCTCTTTTAATGATTTAAGAAAATGAGGTTTAACCCTTTTTAGAAATTCTTTAACTAATTCGATATGATTTAGGCAATTTCAGTTGTCAATAAGATGACAAATATTTCAGCTATAGTATGCTTTTGGGTCCTAGACTACCCGGACTTAAACATAATAGTAGCTACGCACGGACTCTTGTCACCTCGTGCGTACGTAGCCCCCACAAATAGGAGCACATAACCAATTATTTTACCTATGGGGACAATTTCCTCTTACAAGGTTAGAAAGGAGACTTACCTCGCTCCGAAGTCCAATAATCGGCTTCCAAGCCCCTTCCGACGACTCAAACTGATGTCCCAATACTCCAAAACTAGCCGAATAACGGGCAAACCAATGAAAATACACCCTAATACTCATAACAATTCAATTTATAGAAAATCCCAATTTCGCTCGAAAAGTTGACAAAATCGCCCTCGGGCCCACGTGCCCGAATTCCGAAATTTTTCGAAGATAAAGTTACCCCCAACCTCACAAACTCAAATATATAATTGGCTCCCAATTCCATGTCCAAAATTATGGTCAAAATCCAAGAATACAAATTTCCTAGATTTTCTTCAAAATCCCAAAATTTTTACTAATTTACATGATTTTCCATGTTAAAATCTAGATGTAATCCAAGTAATTAACTTGCAATAGGTGGGAATCACTTACCTTGACATGGATGATGAAAATGGAGCCCCAAAATCTCTCCTAGGTCGGCTCCCATGGAGGAAATGAGATGAAATGAGCCAAACCCATTTCTTTACGCTTATACACTTCCTAGACGACTCTTCTTCGCGTTCGCGAAGAAGAAGATTCCCAAAAACCATTTTCCAAACTCTTCTCAAATAGCCTCTAGTATGATCGCCATAGATTTTTATAAAAAAAATACAAATGACAAATGGATTAATGTTTTGAAAACTAGACACCAATATCTACAACTTTCATGTTTTTGTCATCTCCCAATTCCTTATAGATTTTGAGATATAAGCTGCCAAAGTCAGCCCTGTGCAACACAAATTTCTTCTTCATCTTCCCGGACAGCCAGTAGTATACCCGCCATAACTTTTGGTACACAAACACAAATATTAAATGGTTTACCTTTATGAAAACTAGACACAAAGTGCTACAACTTTCGTTTTTGTATCATCTCCAAATTCCTTATAGATTGCGAGTTATGAGCCTCCGAAGTCAGACCTGTGCAACAAAGATTTCCTTCCTCGCGAACGCGAGGTTCTCTTCGCGAACGCGAAGAACAGAGTCCTTGAAGCCAAATCCTTCTTGGCGAACGTGAGAGGATCCTCACGAACGCAAAGAACAACACCAGACACCAGCATCAACTATTGCGAAACAACCCGAAATGATCCGAAACAACCCCGAAAGACACCCGAGGCCCACGGGGCCCCGTCCAATCACACAAACCAGTCCTATAACATAACGCGGAGCTGCCTGAAGCCTCAAATCACATCAAGCAACATAGAAATCATGAATCGCACCCCGATTCTAGCTTAATGAACTTTAGAACTTCAAACTTCTGCATTCGATGTCGAAACCTATCAAATCACGTCCAATTGATCTCAAATTTTGCACACAAGTGACATTCGACATTATGGACCTAATCCAACTTCTGGAATTGGATTCCGACCCCGATATCAAAAAGTCCACTTCCGGTCAAACTCCTCAAAAACCTTCAAATTTCTATCTTTAGCCAAATGACTCCAAAATGACCCACGAACCTCTGAATTCACTTTCGATTGCGCTCCCAACACCAGAATTACCATACGGAGCTATTCCCAGACTCAGAATCCCAAACAGACATTAATAAAACTGAAATTCACTTCAACCCAAACTTATGTAATTCTTCCAAAAATGCTGACTTCCACAATAGGTGCCGAAACATTCCCGGCTCTTCCAAAACCCGATTCGAATATATGCCCGTGTCCAAAATCATCATACGAACCTAGTGGAACCTTTGAATCCCTATTCCGAGGTCGTTTACTTAAAAATCCAATCTTAGTCAATTCTTTCAACTTAAAGCTTCCGAAATGAGAATTCTCTTTCCAAATCAACTCTGAACTTCCCGAAATTCAATTTCGACCATGCGTACAAGTCATAATACCTGAAGTGAAGCTGCTCATGGCCTCAAACTGCTGAACGATGCGCTAGAGCTCAAAACAACCGGTCGGGTCGTTACAAGTATATTATAATGGAGAAGTGTAAAACAGTGGAAATGTTTTATCTAGAACAATTTTCTGGAATTAAATAACTTAAAATTTTGTTTCCTTTATATTATGCTGGAGATATATCATGCGAAACCATAATGTCCAGTATTTTTGACTGAATGAACAGGTATGACTAATGGTGCTCAATTAAATGTCCTTTGTGTGGTTATTATTGATCAATATAACCTATTTTACGTGTATATTTGTAACGACCCGGCCGGTCGTTTCATGTGTTATCGCTCCATTTGCCCCATTTCTGCTTTCTTATGCTTTATTTATCAGTTTTATGTGATATCGGGTTAGTCGGTTTGAATCCGGAATGATTTTGGTAAGGTTTGAGATACTTAGTCTCTTTTGAGTAAGCTTAAGTTGGAAAAGTCAACCGGATGTTGACATATGTGAAAAAGGGCTCGGATGTGAATTTCGATGGTTCGGATAGCTTTGGGAGGTTATTCGAGACTTAGGAGTGTGATTGGAATGTGTTTTAGAGGTCCGGAGTAGCTTTAGGCTTGAATTGGCGAAGATGGATTTTTGGCGTTTTCCGGTTGATAAGTGAGATTTTCATATAGGGGTTAGAATGGAATTCCGGGAGTTGCAGTAGGTCTGTTGTGTCATTTGGGATGTGTGTGCAAAATTTCAGGTCATTCGGACGTGGTTTGATAGACATTTTGATCAAAAGCGTAATTCGGGAGATTTTTGTAACCTTAGGCTTGAATCCGATGTGATTTGGTTGATTTGATGTTGTTTGAGGTGTTTTGAAGATTGGTATAGGTTTGGATAATTGTATGTGACTGGTTTGCGCTTTTGGTGGAGGTCCCGGGGGCCTCGGAGTGATTTTGGATGGTTGACGAAAAGTTAGGAATTAGGAGTTTGCAGCTGAAGTTTTATGGCTGCTGTCATAACGCATCTACGGTTGGGAGGCCGCAGGTGAGACTCATGCAGATGCGGAAGCAAGCCGCAGAAGCGGCCAAGAAGTGTGTCAGGCAGAGCCGCAGAAGCGGGCATTTGGACGCATCTGCGATGGCGCAGGTGCGAGAGAATGACTGCAGGTGCGGTCCCAAACTTTTAAGTGAAAACCGCAGGTGCGGTGGCTCAGACCGCAGAAGCGGAAAATGGCCCGCAGGTGCGAAATCCCTAGGTCAGAAAGTATATATTCCATCCTTCACGATTTTCAGACTTTCTTCATATTTTAAAACGGTTTTTTGAGCTTTTTGGGAGGTTTTGAAGAGGGAATCAGAGGGAACTTCATTGAGGTAAGATTTTTTAACCTTAAACTCATTCTTATGGTGTTACCATTGATTAGGCTTGAAGTTTATGGAAATTTGTGGGTAAATATTAAAGGAACTAGGGCTTGGAATTGGAGGCCTAGAACTTGGGATTTGAAGGGTCATTTGTGGTTGGATTTTGGTAAATTTGATAAGTATGAACTCGTGGGAAGATAAGGATTCCATTGATGTTAATTTTGTCGGATTTCGAGACGTGGGCCCGGGGGTCGGGTTTGGTTAATTTCGGGATTTATGTTGTAATTTGATTATTTTCGCATGGGCTTCGTTCCCCTAGCATATTTTGATGTCATGATTCTGATTTTGGATAGATTCGACCCGTGTTGAGGCCGATTCGAGAGTCAAAGGCATCGTGGGCTAGAGTATGGACCGGATAGAGGTATGTAATGATTGTAAATGTTGTCCTGAGGGTATGAAACCCCGGATTTCACATCGTTGTGCTATTTTGAGGTAAACTACACGCTAGATGACGAGCGTGGGGTCGTGCACCATTGGGGATTGTGACTTAGTCCATCCCGTATGACTGTTTAACTGCGTAATTGATTGAAAAATGTTTGCTATCATCATGCTTTGGGCTGAATGCCATATTTGGGCCTCGTGCCAACTGTTTGGACCCTTAGGGGATTTTACTACTATTTCCTCACTGTTTTGACTTCGAAATTGTATTCAGTCATGCTATAGTCTACTGTTTTCACAACTCAGCCATCTATTCTTGTTTTTGATATTTTAAATGATATTTTGGGCTGAGCATCATGTTTTACTGTTGCCCGTGAGGCTTGTGAGATTCTGACTAAGTAAGGCCGAGGGCCTGTGTTGTGAGGATACCATGGGATCGAGCTGCGCGCCGCAGCATGTGGTACTTATTTGTCACATACGAGAGGCCAAGGGCCTGATTTATTATGCCACGAGGTGGCTTGTGATTGATATAATGTCGAGAGCATGTTGGTTATGCCACAAGATGGCTTGTTATGGCGCTTGGGCCATAAGGGGACCCTCCCGGAGTCTGTACACCCCTAGTGAGCGCGGATACCCAGTTTGTGATGTGGTATAGCCCGAGGGGCTGATGTTGTTCCATGTTATTGCCCGAGGGGCTGGTAAGAGTGGTTGTGAGATAGCCCGAGGGGCTGGTTCTGTTGGTATTTTGCCCGTGGGGCTGATTCGTGTTTCTATCTTTTCTACTTGTTTTCATTCACTCGTTTGAACTGCTGAATGATCTTGTAAAGAGTTTTTACTGAACTAAGAAGTTTTCATGAGCTTTTACTGTTTTACTGTATTGTGCTGGTTTTATACTGCTAGTAGCATTTTGCTGTGTATTTACGTGTTTTCTTATCGCTCAGCACCTTTGTTTTTATTACTTACTGAGTTGGCGTACTCACATTACTCCCTGCACCCCTGTGTGCAGATTCAGGAGTGTCGGTCACGCTAGCGAGGGCTTATTTACTTCTAGCAGGCTTGTTTGGAGTTGACTACGTAGCTGCTCGGCGTTCGCAGCCCAGTGTTTCTCCTTCCTATTTTTATTTCGCTTTTTCTAGCTTTGTGTTAGACTATGTTGTCTTTTTGCACTCTCAGACGAATTTTAGATGCTCATGACTGGTGACACCCCGATGTCGGGTTGTGTTTGTTTCCGCACTTGTTCTATCTTACTCTATTTTGTGATTTATCACTTATTAATGACTTAACTATGAATTATTATAACTGTTAATTAATTTGGGGTTTGTGTCGGCTGGCCTTGTTTCATGAGAGGTGCCATCACGACCGGGTCTGGTTTGGGGTCGTGACAAGTTGGTATTAGAGCCTAGGTTACATAGGTCTCACGAGTCATGAGCAGGTTTAGTAGAGTCTTGCGGATCGGTACGGAGACCTCTATATTTATCCTCGGGAGGCTGTAGAACCTTTAGGAAAACTTCATTTCTTTAAATTCTTGTCGTGCGAATCTGTTGATTCGAGTACTAAACTTTTGTTATTCTATTCTCTCACGGATGGTGAGGACACGAGCGACCGGTTAGGATGGACGACCACCAGTACCACCAGCTAGGGCAACTAGAGGCCGAGGATGCGGTTGAGGCCGTGGTAGGGGCAGAGGTGTAGCCCGCACAGCAGCTAGAGCAGCGCCTACAGATCCACCAACCTCCCCAGTTCAGGATCAGGTCCCAGTTGTGGACGCTTCAGCAGCACCAGCTCAGGCCCCAGCTGTACCCATTGTGATTCTAGGTCTTCAGGAGACCTTGGCCCAAATCTTGACCGTGTGCACGAGTCTTGCTCAGGCGGTCGCAGTTTCTACTGCCGCAGCCACTTCTCAAGCTGGGAGAGGCACTCAGACTCCCGCCGCCCGCACATCCCATCAGGTTGTTCAGGGATTGCAAATACCGGAGGCACCACTAGCTCAGCCGGTGGCAGCTACTCAGGGTTATGTAGCTCCAGTTATGCCAGAGGACGAGCAGCGCAGATTTGGAGAGGTTTGGCAGACTCCAGCCTCTGACCTTCTGTGGTGCAGAGGGCGAGGATGCCCAGGGTTTTTTGGACAGATGTAAGAGGATTCTTTGCACTGCGCATATTCTGGAGACCAATGGGGTCACATTCACGACTTTTCAATTTACGGGAGCTGCCTTCACTTGGTGGGAGGCTTATGAGAGGCGTAGGCCTGTTGGTGCAGCGCCCCTTACCTGGTAGCAGTTCTTCGCTCTCTTTTTGGAGAAGTATGTGCCACAGTCTCGTAGGGAGGAGCTGCGTAGGCAGTTCGAGCAGTTGTGACAGGGGGATATGATTGTTTCACAGTACGAGATGAGGTTCTCCTATTTAGCTCGTCATGCTATTTGGTTGGTTGCTACGGCCAGAGAGAGGATCAGGAGGTTCGTTAATGGCCTCACGTATCAACTTCGAATTCTCATGACTAGGGAGAGGGTGTCAGGTGCTATGTTTTAGGAGGTTGTTGATGTTGCTCGTGAGATTAAGTTAGTTCGTCGCCAGGTGCGAGAGGAGAGGGAGGCCAAGAGGCCTCGAGGATCTGGTAGTTTTGGGGGTGCTCCTTCGAGGGGTCAGTTTCTGCACGGCAGAGGCTGCCCATTCAGGCATGCTCAGTCAGCTCGCCTAGGTTATCGTGGGGCATCATCGGGCCATGGTTCTAACAGTTCTCAGCAGGGTCATTCCTCACTCAGTGCCCTTCCAGCCCAGGGTTCATCCTGTGCTCCATCAGTTCAGGACTCTTCTGCGCCAGGTGCGTCTGCTAGTCATTCTGGTGCTTGGGGTACCCTTCAATCCCCGTCTCCAGCATCAGGGAGTTGTTATTAGTGTGGAGAGTTAAGACTTATGTGGAGGCAGTGTCCTCATCGCCTTGGGGGTTCATCTCTGTAGAGGGGTCAGCCATCGACTTTGACACCAGTTACTTCACCATCCACCCAACCAGCTAGGGGTGGAGGATAGTCATCAAGGGGTTGCCCAAGAGGGGGAGGTCGATCCGGTGGTGGTCAGGCCAGTTTCTAGGCACTTCCAGCTAGACCTGATGCTGTTGCTTCAGATGCGGTGATTACAGGTATTGTCTTAGTCTACCGTAGAGATGCCTCTATGTTATTTGATCTTGTCTTTACTTGCTCTTATGTGTCATCTTATTTCGTCCATTATTTGGATACGCCCTGCGAGTCTCTCGTTTCTTCTGTTCATGCCTCTACTCCAATGGGCGATACTGTTGTGGTAGACCGTGTATACCGATTGTGTGTTGTGTCTATTAGGGGTCTGGAGATCCAAGTAGATCCTCTATTGTTATGTATGGTAGACTTCGATGTGATATTGGGCATGGATTGGTTATCTCCATGCTGGGTTATTTTGGACTGTCATGCCAAGACATTGACTTTAGCTATGCCGGGTGTGCCACGGATTGAGTGGCGAGGTTTGTCTGATTATGTTCCCAGCAGGGTAATCTCATTCTTGAAGGACCAGCGTATGGTTGGGAAAGGTTGTCTTTCATACTTAGCATTTGTGAGGGATGTCAGTGCAGAGATTCCCAGCATTGATTCTGTTCTGGTTGTGAGGGATTTTCTAGATGTGTTTCCTGCGGGCCTGCCAGGCATGCCACCGGACAGGGATATCGATTTTGGTATTGATCTGGTGCCGGGCACTCAGCCCATTTTTATTCCACGGTATCGTATGGCACCGGCGGAGTTGAATGAGCAGCTTCATGAACACCTTGATAAGGGGTTTATTCGGCTTAGTGTTTCGCCGTGGGGTACTCCTGTCCTGTTTGTGAAGAAGAAGGATGGCACTATGAGGATGTGCATTGATTGCAGGCAGTTGAACAAGGTTACAATTAAGAAAAAGTATCCCCTGCCTCGTATTGATGATTTGTTCGACCAGCTTCAGGGAATGAGGGTGTTCTCCAAGATTGATATCCGTTTAGGGTATCACCAGCTGAAGACCAGGGACTTGAATATTCTTAGGACAGCCTTCAGGACATGATATGGCCACTATGAATTCCTTGTGATGTCTTTTGGGCTGACAAATGACCCAGCAGCGTTCATGCATTTGATGAACAGCGTGTTCTGGCCTTATCTCGACTCGTTCGTTATTGTTTTCATTGATGATATTCTGGTATACTCGCGTAATCAGGTGGAGCACGCAGAGCATTTGAGAGTGGTGTTGCAGATATTGAGGGAGGACAAGCTTTATGCAAAGTTCTCCAAATGTGAGTTTTGGCTCAGTTTAGTGGCTTTCTTGGGGCACGCGATGTCCAGCGAGGCTATTCCGGTTGATCCGAAGAAGATAGAGGCGATTCAGAGTTGGCCCAGACCGTCCTCAGCCACAGAGATTCGTATCTTCCTTGGTTTGGCGGGTTATTACCGCCGGTTTGTTTAGGGATTTTCATCTATCGCATCGCCCTTAACCAAGTTGACTCAGAAGGGTGCTCCATTTCAGTGGTCGGATGAGTATGAGAAGAGCTTTTAGAGGCTTAAGACTGCCTTGAACACATCTCCAGTATTAGTATTGCCATCAGCTTCAGGTTCATATATAGTGTATTGTGATGCTTCGAGAGTGGGTATTGGATGTGTATTGATATAGGAGGGTAGAGTTATTGCTTATGCTCTTCGGCAGCTGAAGCCCCATGAGAAGAACTACCTTGTTCATGATTTGGAGTTGGCTGCCATTGTTCACGTGGCATTATTTGTATGGTGTGTCTTGTGAGGTATTTACTGCTCACCGTAGCCTCCAGCACTTGTTCAAACAGAAGGATCTCAATTTGAGGCAGCGGAGATGGTTAGAGCTGTTGAAGGATTATGACATCACTATTTTGTACCATCTGGGGAAGGCCAATGTAGTGGCCGATGCTTTGAGCCGGAAGGCGGTGAGTATGGGGAGTTTCACATATATTCCTATTGGGGAGAGACCTCTTGCAGTTGATGTTCAAGCCTTGGCCAATCGGTTCGTAAGGTTGGATATTTCGGAGCCCAGTCGGGTATTGGCTTGTGTGATTTCTCGATCTTCCTTATTTGATTGCATCAGAGAGAGCGCCAGTATGATGATCCTCATCTGCTTGTCCTTATGGACAAAGTTCTGCACGATGATGCCAGAGATGTGACCATTGATGATGATGGGGTATTGAGGATGCAGGGCCGGATATGCGTGCCCAATGTGGATGGTCTTCGGGAGTTTATTCTAGAGGAGTCTCATAGCCCGTATATTCATCCGGGTGCCGCGAAGATGTATCAGGATCTGAGACAGCATTATTGGTGGAGAAGAATGAAGAAGGACATTGTAGGATTTGTAGCTCGGTGTCTCAATTGTCAGCAGGTGAAATATGAGCATCAGAGACCGAGTGGCTTGCTTCAGTGGATGGATATTCTAGAGTGGAAGTGGGAGCGGATCACCATGGACTTCGTAGTTGGGCTCCCACGGACTCTGAAGAAGTTCGATGCTATTTGGGTGATTGTGGATTTTCTGACCAAGTCTGTGCACTTCATTCTTGTGTGTACTACCTATTCTTCAGAGCGGTAGGCAGAAATATATATCCGGGTGATTATTCGTTTGTATGGCATCCCAGTTTCCATCATTTCAGATAGAGGTACTCTGTTTACTTCACAATTTTGGAGGTCGGTACAGTGAGAGTTGGGTACTCAGGTTGAGTTGAGCACAACTTTTCACCCTCAGACGGACGAGCAGTCCGAGGGGATTATTCAGATATTGGAGGACATGTTGCGCACTTGTGTCATTGATTTTGGAGAGTCATGGGATCAGTTTCTACCACTCGCGGAGTTTGCTTATAACAACAGTTACCAGTCAAGTATTCAGATGGCTCCATATGAGGCTTTGTATGGGAGGCGGTGTAGATCTCCGATCGGTTGGTTTGAGTTGACCGAGGCTAGGCTATTGGGTACAGACTTGTGTAGGATGCCTTAGACAAGGTAAAGGTAATTCATGAGAGGCTTCGTACAGCAGTCGAGACAAAAGATTTACGCTGACAGGAAGGTTCAGGATATGTCCTACATGGTTGGTGAGAAGGTTCTGTTGAAGGTTTAACCCCTGAAGGGTGTTATGAGGTTTGGGAAGAAAGGTAAATTGAGTCCTCGGTTCATTGGGCCTTTTGAGGGAGGATTGGGGAGGTGGCTTATGAGCTTGCCTTGCCACCCAGCTTGTCGAGTGTGCATCCGGTATTTCATGTTTCTATGCTTCGGAAGTATATTGGCGATCCATCGCATGTCTTGGATTTTAGCACGGTTCAGCTAGATGATGATTTGACTTATGATGTGGAGCCGGTAGCTATTTTGGGGCGTCATGTTTGAAAGTTGAGGTCAAGGGATATAGCTTCAGTGAAGGTGCAGTGGAGAGGTCGGCCCGTGGAGGAGGCTACCTGGGAGACCAAGCGGGAGATACAGAGCAAATATCCTCACCTATTCAAAGCTTCAGGTGTGTTTCTTGACCCGTTTGAGGATGAACGTTTGTTTAAGAGGGGGAGGATGTAACGACCCAGCCGGTTGTTTCATGTGTTACCGCTCTGTTTCCCCTATTTTTTCTTTCTTATGCTTTATTTATCCGTGTTATGTGGTATCGGGTTAGTCGGTTCGAATCTGGAATGGTTTTGGTAAGGTTTGAGACACTTAGTCTCTTTTGAGTAAGCTTAAGTTGGAAAAGTCAACCGGATGTTAACTTATGTGAAAAAGGGCTCGGATGTCAATTTCGATGGTTCGGATAGCTTTGGGAGGTGATTTTTATTGAAATGTGTTTTGGAGGTCCGGAGTAGCTTTAGGCTTGAATTGGCGAAGATGGATTTTTGGCGTTTTCTAGTTGATAGGTGAGATTTTGATATAGGGGTCGGAATGGTATTCCGGGAGTTGCAGTAGGTCCGTTGTGTCATTTGGGATGTGTGTGCAAATTTCAGGTCATTCGGACGTGGTTTGATAGACTTTTTGATCAAAAGCGTAATTTGGGAGATTTATGGAACCTTAGGCTTGAATCCTATGTGTTTTGGTTGATTTGATGTTTTTTGAGGTGTTTTGAAGATTGGTATAGGTTTTGATAGTTGTATGTGACTGGTTTGTGCTTTTGGTGGAGGTCCCGATGGCCTCGGGGTGATTTCGGATGGTTGACGGAAAGTTAGGAATTGGGAGTTTGCAGCTGAAGTTTTATGGCTGCTGTCATAACCGCATCTGCGGTTGGGAGGCTGCAGGTGCGACTCACGCAGAAGATAGCCGCAGAAGCGGCCAAGAGGTGTGTCGGCGGAGCCGCAGAAGCGGGCATTTGGACGCATCTGCGATGGCGCAGGTGCGGTCCCAGACTTTTATGTGAAAACCGCAGGTGCGGTGGCTCAGACCACTGAAGCGGTTCCGCAGAAGCGGAAAATGGACCGCAGGTGCGGAATCCTTGGGTCAGAAAGCATATATTCCATCCTTCGCGATTTTCAGACTTTCTTCACATTTTAAACGATTTTTTGAGCTTTTTGGGAGATTTTGAAGAGGGAATCAGAGGGAACTTCATTGGGGTAAGATTTTTGAACCTAAAACTCGTTCCTATGGTGTTATTTCATTTATTAGGCTTGAAGTTTATAGAAATTTGTGGGTAAATATCGTAGAAACTAGGGCTTGGAATTGGAGGCCTAGAATTTGGGATTTGAAGGGTCATTTGTGGTTGGATTTTGGTAAATTCGATATGCATGGACTCGTGGGAAGATAAGGATTCCATTGATGTTAATTTTGTCGGATTCCGAGACGTGGGCCCGGGGGTCGGGTTTGGTTAATTTCAGTATTTGTGTTGTAATTTGATTATTTTCGCATTGGCTTCGTTCCCCTAGCATATTGACGTCTTGATTCTGATTTTGGATTGATTCGACGCATGTTGAGGCCGATTCGAGTGGCAAAGGCGTCGCGGGCTAGAGTTTGGACCGGATAGAGGTAAGTAATGATTGTAAATGTTGTCCTGAGAGCATGAAACCCCAGATTTCACATCGTTGTGCTATTTTGAGGTGACGCACACGCTAGATGACGAGCGTGGGGTCGTGCACCATTGGGGATTGTGACTTAGTCCATCCCATATGACCGTTTAAGTGCGTAATTGATTCAAAATTGTTTGCAATCATCATGTTTTGGGCTGAATGCCATATTTGGGCCTCGTGCTAACTGTTTGGACCCTTAAGGGATTTTACTACTATTTCCTCACTGTTTTGACTTCGAAATTGTATTCAGTCATGCTATATTCTACTGTTTTCACAACTCTGCCATCTTTACTCATTTTTGATATTTTAAATGATATTTTGGGCTGAGCATCATGTTTTACTGTTGCCCGTGAGGCTTCTGAGATTCTGACTGAGTAAGGCCGAGGGCCTGTGTTTTGAGGATACTATGAGATCGGGTTGCGCGCCGCAGCATATGGTACTTATTTGTGACATAAGAGAGGCCGAGGCCTGATTTATTATGCCACGAGGTGGCTTGTGATTGATATGAGGCCGGGAGCCTATTGATTATGCCACGAGATGGCTTGTTATTGCGCTTGGGCTGTAAGGGGCCCCTCCCGTAGTCTGTACACCCCAGTGAGCGCGAGTACCCAGTTTGCGATGTGGTATAGCCCGAGGGGCTGATGTTGTTCCATGTTATTGCCCGAGGGGCTGGTACAAGATTGTGAGATAGCCCGAGGGGCTGGTTTTGTTGGTATTTTGCCCGAGGGGCTGATTCGTGTTTCTATCTTTTCTACTTGTTTTCATTCACTCGTTTGAACTGCTGAAAGATGCTTTAAAGAGGTTTTACTGAAGTAAGAAGTTTTCATGAGCTTTTACTATTTTACTGTGTATACGGCGAAATCGGAGGGTCCGTTTTCTTGTTATTAAGGTACTTCGGAAAGGTCACCTCGAAGGCTCGAGGCCACAGCTGAATATCCTCCCTCGAGGGTCGTCGACACCCGACCCCAGGACGATGCAAACCGCGACTATGATGAAGAGGGGGGGTTCGCAATGCGCACGGCTAATACTAACAGGGCATAGCCGGTCTACTCTGAACCCGAATCAGGGTATCATGTCTAGTTGTCCCATCCCACGTCTTTACAATTAATGCATTTTGTACTATGTAGGGACTCCCCTTCTATATAAAGGGGACCCTTGTCATTTTGTAAGGTTTTGTTGCTCCAATTACTCCACATGAAATATAGAAGAAAATTCTCTTTTCTCTCTTACATATTCTCTTGATATTACTGTTCTCATTTATTACGTTCATACTTGTTCTTCATCTATTGCTTATCATTGGTCATAAAAATCCTTCGTTGATTATCTTACAACTGTTAGCCCTTCCCCGGTTACCCTTAATAGCTCGGGCTCGAGACCTGAAATCGACCTCGAGACCCCGTATCGGTCTGCCCGAGGCCCAGATTGCTAGCTCATCGGTTTGATTATAGCTCTATCTTTAGCTCGCATTTCGTCTCTAAATTCCATACACATAGTATCATTTCCTTAAACAACTAGCATAAAAATAGATCACGTATTTTTAGAGTCTCGTCAACAAATTTAATTGTTATTACCATTTTCACGGTAAACATACTGTATTGTGCTGGTTTTACACTGCCTCGTAGTAGCATTTTGCTGTGTATTTACGTGTTTTCTTATCGCTCAGCTACCTTTACTTTTATTACTTACTGAGTTGGCGTACTCACATTACTCCCTGCACCTCTGTGTGCAGATTCGGGAGTCTGGGGTCATGCTAGCGAGGGCTGATTTGCTTCCAGCAGGCTTGTTTGGAGTTTACTAGGTAGCTGCTCGGCGTTCGGAGCCCAGTGCTTCTCCTTCCTATTTTTATTTCGCTTGTTCTAGCTTTGTATTAGAATATGTTGTCTTTTCGCACTCTTAGATGGATTTTAGAGGCTCATGACTGGTGACACCCCAATGTCGGGCTGTTTTTGTTTCCGCCCTTGTTCTATCTCACTCTATTTTGGGATTTATCACTTATTAATGACTTAACTATGAATTATTATAATTGTTAATTGGTTTGGGGGTTTGTGTCGACTGGCCTTGTTTCACGAGAGGCGCCATCACGACCGGGTCTGGTTTGGGGTCATGACAATATTAAATGATGGATGGAGTTCTTATTTTGGTTGCTTCCTATAAATTATGCTAGAAATGCTACTTATCAAGCGATAAAAGCCTGTACATTATAATCGAGAAGTGTAAAACAGTGAAAATTTTTTATCTAGAACAATTTGTTGGAATTAAATAATTTAAAATTTCGTTCTCAATATATTATGCTGGAGATATATCACTTGAAAGCATAATCTCCCGTAATTTGTATTGCATGTGTACAATCCAGATTTTTTTTCCTTAGATGGAGTTCTTATTTTGGTTGCTCCCTATAAATTATGCTAGAAATACTACTTATGAAGCTATATAAGCCAATATATTATAATGGAGAAGTGTAAAACAGTAAAAAAAAATTTATCTAGAACAATTTGCTGGAATTAAATAATTTAATATTTTGTTTCCTGTATATTATGCTAGAGATATATCACTTGAAAGCATAATCTCCCGTATTTTGTAATGGATGTGTACAATCCTGATTTTTTTTGCTTTAATGGAGTTCTTATTTTGGTTGCTCCCTATAAATTATGCTGGAAATACTACTTGTGAAGCGCTATAAGCCAGTATATTATAATGGAGAAGTGTAAAACAGTGGAAATTTTTTATATAGAATAATTTTCTGGAATTAAATAATTTAAAATTTTGTTTCCTGTATATTATGCTAGAGATATATCATGCGAAACCATAATGTCCATTATTTTCTACTGGATGTGCACAATGCAGATTTTTTATCCTAAATTTGACCGATTTATCGATTGAAATAAAGTTATAAGAATTGGAGATTATATTTTTGATGCTGTGTTTTTATGTATAATAAAGTAGATTTAATAATTGATTTTACTTATTATATGATACACATTGCTTTGTATTACGTAATAAATATGGTATTTTATGACGTAATAGCTATTTTTATGACGTCACATACAAGTGACTCTAAGATAGTTGCCTGTAATATTTCATCATTGTCACGACCCTAAAACTGGCCCGGTCGTGATGGCGCCGATCGTGAAACTAGGCCAGCCGACATAAAACCAAAACCAACCAGAAAATCATAAGAACCATTTTCAAGCCATAAATTTCTAAAATCCCATGATGTAAGTTTAAAACAGCAATGCGGAAATATAACACAAGCCCGACATCGGTGTGTCACCAGTCATGAGCAACTAGAACTCGTCTAAGGACAAGAAAGACAACGTAGTCTGGAGATAAAACACTACGACAATCTGAACAAGATAGGAAGGAGAAGCACAAGGCTGCGAATCGCCGAGTAGCTACCTAGTCACTCCAGAGACCTGGTGGACGACTGATCAGCACTCACTATCGCGTCCCGAGACTCCTGGATCTGCACACAAGGTGCAGGGACTAATGTGAGTATTGCAACTCAGTAAGCAATAAAAGTAAATGAAAGTTGAGCAGTATGAAAAGAGATAATTCCACGTCACAACACTACAGCAAATACAGCACATTTCCAAAATAGTACCGAACTCAATTATCTCGCAAAACAAACTCAATTTCAGTAAAACCTTTTCTTTAAAACATCTTTCAATAGTTTCAAATAAGTGAAGAAACAATGAGTAAAAATGATAGAAACGTAAACAGCCCATCGGGCAAAATATGTACCATAAGCTGCCCCTCGAGCAAATATCAATAGAACCAGCCCCTCCGGCTACCTCACAATCGCTCGTAATCAGCCTCTCGGGCAACAACATAAGACAACAACAGCCCCTCGGGCAATATCACTTCACTCACACTGGGTACCCGCGCTCACTGGGGTGTACAGACTCCGAAGGGGCTCCTATAGCCCAAGCGCTATAACAAGCCATCTCGTGGCATAAATCAGTCAGGCCCTCGGCCTCATAATAACAAGCCACCTCGTGGCATAAATCAATCAGGCCCTCGGCCTCACAATATCATGAATAAGTAACATCTTGCTGCAGCGTGCAGCCCGATCCCACAATATACTCACAACACAGGCCCTCGGCCTCACGCAGTCAGAACTTTCTCAAGCCCCTCGGGCTAATAGTAAAACAGGTACTCGGCTCAAAATATCATTTATAAAATCGAAAGGAGTAAATAAAAACCGAGTTATGAAATCAATGAAAGCATAGCATGACTGAGTGTGAATATTACCAAAAACAGTGAGGAAACAGTAGTAAAAAGCCCTTAAGGCTCCAAACAGTTGGCACAAGACCCAAACACGGCACTTAGCCCCAAACATAGTAATACTTTCCAATATAGAATAATATCAAACAGTTTCCAATTTAAATACGCGACTCAATAGTCGTAAGGGATGGACCGAGTCAAAATCCCCAACGGTGCACGACCCCATGCTCGTCATCTAGCGTGTGCGTCACCTTAAAGTGGCACAACGATGTGAAATCCGGGGGTTACCCTCTGGACAATATTTACAATCATTACTTACCTCAATCCAGTCCAAACTCTAGCCCGCGATGCCTTTGCCTCTCGAATCGGCTTCAACTCGCCTCGAATCTATCCAAAATCAGAATCATAACATCAAAATAGGCTAAAGGAACAAAGCCCACGCGAAAATAACCAAATTTACTCTAAAATCCAGAAATTGGCCAAACCCGAACCCCGGGCCCATGTCACGGATTCCGATAAGAATCACAAAACTAGAATGCTTACACTCTCACAAGTTCATACATACCAAAAGCATCAAAATCCGACCACAAACGACCCCACAAATCCCTAAATCAAAGTCTCCAATTTCAAGCCCTAAACCTCCAATTTTAACCATTAATTTCCTTAAATTCCATGTTTAAACAATTGAAAATCAACATAGAATCGAGTTTTAGGTTCAGCAATCTTACCTCCAAGTGTTTCCCTTCGAATCCCTCTTCAATCTCTCCCAAAAAGCTCCAAAACTGCTCAACAATGGTGAAATATGGCAAAAACTTGCAAAGTCCCTTACTTAAACATTCTGCCCAGGGATTATTTCCTTAATCGCGATCGCGGAAAGACCCTCGTTGAAGAACAACTTTGCTGGCTCCTGAAATAACTCTACGCGAACGTGTCCCTCTCTACGCGAATGCGATGCACTGCCCCTCACTCTTACACAATCGCGGACCACTGATCGCGTTCGCGATGAACAAATGTGTGGCCCCAGCTTTGGTCCACTTAACCTTACGCGAACGCGACCTAACCCATGCGTTCGCGATGCTTCACCAGATCAACCATCGCGATCGCAGCCCTTGATTCGCGAATGCGAAGAACAAACTTGACCGCCTCCATAAATGCTCTACGCGATCGCGAGCCTCCTCACACGATCGCGAAGAAGGAACCTCTGCAACAGAACAGCAGAAAAATCTACAACTTTCAAAACCACAAACTTGGTCCGTTGACCACCCAAAACTCACCCGAGGTCCTCGGGACCTCAACCAAACATGCCAACACATCCCATAACATCATTCAAACTTGTTCCAACCTTCGGAACACTCAAAACAATGTCAAAGCATCAAATCAACCTCGGATTCAAGCCTAAGAACTTAGAAACTTTAAAATTCCACA
Source organism: Nicotiana attenuata (assembly GCF_001879085.1). NCBI lineage: Eukaryota > Viridiplantae > Streptophyta > Magnoliopsida > Solanales > Solanaceae > Nicotiana > Nicotiana attenuata. The sequence continues at coordinate 252,840 of NW_017671129.1, forward strand.
AATGGTCAAAAAATCTATCAAACCTCACCCGAATGACCTGAAATTTTGCACACACGTCACAGATGACACAACGGACATACTCCAATTTCCGGAATTCCATTCCGACCCCTATATCAAAATTTCCACTATCAACCGGAAAACGCCAAAATTCCAATTTCGCCAGTTCAAGCCTAAATCTACTACGGACCTCCAAAATACATTCCGAACATGCTTTTAAGTCCAAAATCACTCGACGGAGCTAACCAAGTCATAAAAATTCAAATCCGAGATTGAATACAAAAATGTCAAGACTGAGTCAAACCTTTCAAATTTAAAGCTTTAAGCTGAGAATCATCCTTCCATATCTGTTTCGATTACCCTAAAGACCAAAACCGACGATTTACATAAGTTATAATACATCATACGGGGCTAGCCAACCGAGAACTGGTGAGCGAAGTGCAAATGCTCAAAACGATCAGTCAGGTCATTACATCCTCCCCACTTAAACAAACGTTCGTCCTTGAACGTGCCCAGAGTTGTTCCGAAAACCATCAAATCACTGTGTAACCTTACCTTACACATACCCGGGGGTGATCCCACGTTACCCTATCTCATATAGGTCCGATAGCACAATGTAACTAAAATTTCACAATCCAACTTAGCCCATAAACCTTAGAACCAAATTTCCACGTCCGAAATTATCTGTAATATTAGAGTCTCTCATCTATATACTGAATAAGTCCGAACAAGCTGTAACAAACCATATCCGCCACCCTGGATGCAGTTACATGACATACCACATAACTCAATCACTCGTAGCGATAACTTCAAATCACGGCGGCTGCACACAATAACCGAATACTGATAACGAACCTCTCATCAAATAAAGTCTCATTCCAACACTTCCGTATACTTCCAATGATGAAAGAAACACGCAAAAAGTCATAACCATTCCTCAGATCAACCATTCATGAAACTCCCTCTCATTTGGCAAGGACTATAGTAAATTTCTAAGCCGGACATCGATATTATTCCTTCAACATGCTGAAATCGAATCTGATAGTGTTCATTCTAGATCTCAATGACCTTATCTCATCCAACACGACTACTCTAGTGACATGACACATCGATATAATCTCAAGCCACAACCCGTGCAACCCGTGTATCAATAAGCAACAGTCCAAATGCACTCAAATCATGGAAAAAGATTTAAACGAGAGAGTTGTACCGCAAGCTCACCAGTACCACCACAACAGAATATTAAGAACCCATCACCCATCGTAGAACCAGAACGCACGAATCTTACCCGAAGGATCATACCTCCACAAAACCTCGCTGCAACGCGAGACCCTATCCAAACACTGGTCCACATGAAATACTTCAAGTCACTATGCTCAAAATCGACAACTAGGCGTGATTGATGTCTAGTACCGAAAGCAAATCATCATTACCACGGCGAAACAAATGACATAACACCACACAAACCCGAAAGGACACAACCGATACGCCATCCACCAAGCAACGCTCAATACTCTTCCCGCTCGAATTCCACTCTGAGACCCTAATAGAACCGCACCATATGTGCCTATAACCAACAATTCATAATGCCTCGCAATACTAAAATGTCACTCATAGATCACTCCAGAACACTAATAAACTCAATAACAATCAAATCAATACGTCCCTCAACAATAACCATTCGAAGTCAACAAAGCCGACTCGATGCAGAACACACATCCATATTGACCTACCAATGAACCCCTTATCAAGGAGTTCCTGAAGCTACTCCTTCAACTCCGACGGTGCCATACAATACAGTGCTCGACACCCAATCAATACCGAAATCAACAACCCTGCCCAGTGGCATGCCCGGCCGCTGGAACCACATCCGAAAAATCCGTCACGAACGCCAAATAAGAAGACAACCCTTCCCAACCTTCCGCTGGGTCTTCAAAAAAATGAAATCACCCCACTGGGAACATAATCCACCGAACCTCGCCACTCAGCCCGTGGCATCCCCGGCATGGCCAACGTCGCCGTCTTAGCATAATAGTACAGAATACCACGACACGGAGACAACCAGTCCATACCCAATATCACATCAAGATCTAACATACTAAGCAACAAAGGATCCACTCGGGTCTCCAAACCCCCGATAGTCACCACACAAGGCCGACACACGTAACCCACAACCACAACATAGCAGGTTTATGAGGGCTCCCAGTCTCCAAATCAATATAGCACACGAATAACCATATCCGACCCCAATTCCACCGTCTGAATTTATAATACACCTCTAATACTCAATAACTCCACAAGGGATACTCCTAAAATTCTTCTGTGCCACCAAGAAAATTTGAATATCGGCAGTCGATCAAACAAAAGAGTGTTGCAATACCTATGATGTATCATTAACTCAATCACATTGCCCTACCTGAAATATATGCCCTCTTCAAGCCACACCAATTAGCAATATTATTTTCCTAATCATCTAAAACTGCCAGTGCTGCCTAAGAATTCATGACCTTCATTTCCGAACTGAATTGTGACCTTACACATGCCAATCTCAATCCTTCACAACATACCGCACATACTATGACATCCTATGATAAATGTGAGAACTTCATAGTCCACTCTAAACCACAAGCAACTATGTACCCAGCCAGTCAAGAACATCCCATTTGATCCCATCTAAAAGAAAATCAGTATTCATCACATGCTCCTTACGCCAATAGAAATATACATCTCTAACCGTGGTAGAAACCATCAAGAGTTCTCCGAATCCCATTTGCGCAAAACCAAACCGTCAGGAATGAACTCCTCTAGTTCAACCAAGCTACGCAGGTCACCAAAAACCCAAGAGCATTGCCGCAAAATACCTGTAGAACCTTATTACCTCGTAAAAACCCAAAGAACTAATCTAACCCATTACCATGCCGAGCCGACCTACTACCAAGCTGCCCTATTTATCCAAATTCCTTCTGAATTACCTTCAAATTGATACTTCTCCTTGCCATAATACCGCAATCCTCAACCCAGACTCACCACACGAGATCCAAGCATAAAACCACACCGTCTAAGGCTTAGAAGCCGCTGAATACCCTCTCAAATATCCTCAAGAGCACCACATTCGAAATACTTACCCTGAAGAGACTTCTTACGAATCTGAAGCCATTACCTTCACTTTCCTGATACTGATATGGAATCCATAATGATATAGAAATATCACAAGTCTCAACACCCTCCAATGCAAACCTTAGTTTCTAGCCAAATACACATCCTGAAGATCTCCAATTACTACATGTAAATCTTAAATCCTTTAAAACCATTCTCGGAAGTCATCCACTCTACTAAGGTTTCAATTAGACTGAACAAACGAATCGAACGACCTGCGCCCCATTGGTACAGCAGCACCTAAGGAAGTAACCCATCCTTAATGCAACCAAATAAATTCCTACTCCAGGCATATTACATCCTTCACCAATAACAACTCAAGTCACTCCAGAATTCTTATACACCCATAAAGCATAACACAACCTCTATCCAAAATTTCCTTTACTCGAGTCATCTTCGATCTCAATCTTTGTAGCTATAACTGATTCACTAGTATGCCTTAAACGGAAACCAACATAGCACATAACCATGCAATCAACTGATCAATAGCAGATTCCCTCACTTGGCTCAAAGCTGTAGGTCAAAACACACAAAACTCACAATGCCCATACTCTATTACTGCCATAATACTATAGGGAGGTTAAACTAAATCCTTCATAAGCTCGTGCAATACAATCATCTAGTACTTCAAATCATCTGCAATCTCGCATTCACCCTCGTAACAGTCAAGCTCACTCTCTTAAGCGATCCAAATTTAAATTGCAACACGTATACTTCACTGATAAAAGAGGACTCGCTACAAACAACATAGGGACCACACACCTTCAGGACACCCTGTAGGAGATAACCCACCTGCTTCGCCTCCAACTAACATCTCTTCATACCCTTCCACCGTCATAGACATCATGCAATCACTATATCTTCCTAAGTCTGAACTCATATCGTAACATGAAATCTACTCCACTCCCCTAACTAGACAACATGAAAAGATCCTTCACACACCCCTAACTCGGGGCTATACATCCAATCAAGATGGAAATCGAGCACCAAATAGTTCTTTCTACCCTCAAGTAGACCCTTTTCGTCACACTCAAATCATATGAACACATTTCGCAGTCACATCATACTCATAACATAGCCATTCAGTCATCACATACACTATTAGGGACACTACCGAACATATAAATCCTGAAGCATGTGCTCACACAATGGACACCTCAGTACTCAAGCTACAAGCAGAGCCCCTCCTCAAGTCCTCCAGACTGGCCCAACATCAACAAAGAAATCACATCTCGCCCCTCATCCGGGAATCACACACCGTCGATGCACATCTGATACCGAGATCTCATGCGCGCAAACGAACGCATGGAAGGAATTCAAAAGTTACATTTCAAGCTAAATCAATGTCGCACGGTAAGAGTTCAAGAATGTGAAGTTTTTCCTAAAAAGGTTCCGCAGCCTCCCGAGGATAAGTATAGACGTCTCCGTACCGATCCGCGAGACTCTACTAAACCCGCTCATGACTCGTGAGACCTATGTAACCTAGGATCTGATACCAACTTGTCACAACCCTAAAACTGACCCAGTCGTGATGGCGCCTATCATGAAACTAGGCCAGCCGACACAAACCCAAAACCAACCAAAATCTCATAAGAACCATTTTCAAGCCATAAACTTCTAAAATCCCATGATATAAGTTTAAAACAACAATGCGGAAATATAACACAAGCCCGACATTGGAGTGTCACCAGTCATGAGCAACTACAACTCGTCTAAGGACAAGAAATACAACGTAGTCTGAAGATAAAACACTACGACAATCTGAACATGATAGGAAGGAGAAGCACAGGGTTGCGAATCGCTGAGCAGCTACCTAGTCACTCCGGAGACCTGCTGGACGACTGATCAGCACTCAATATCGCGTCCCGAGACTCTGGATCTACACACAAGGTGCAGAGAGTAATGTGAGTACGCCAACTCAGTAAGTAATAAAAGTAAATGAAAGCTGAGCAGTAGGAAAACAGATAATTCCATGTCACAGCACTACAGCAAGTACAGTACATTTCATAAACAATACCAAACTCAATTATCTCGTATAACAAACTCAATTTCAGTAAAACCTTTTCTTTTAAAACATCTTTCAATAGTTTCAAATAAGTGAAGAAACAATGAGTAAAAATGATAGAAACGTAAACAGCCCCTCGGGCAAAACATGTACCATAAACCGCCCCTCGGCCAAAATATCAGTAGAACTAGCCCATCGGGCTACCCCATAATCGCTCGTAATCAGCCCCTCGAGCAACAACATGAGATAACAACAGCCTCTCGGGCAATATAAAATCACTCACACTGGGTACCCGCGCTCACTGGGGGTGTACAGACTCCGGAGGGGCTCCTACAGCCCAAGCGCTATAACAAGCCATCTCGTGGCCTAAATCAGTCAGGCCCTCGGCCTCACAATATCATGAATAAGTAACAGCTTGCTGCGCGTGCAGCCTGATCCCACAATATACTCACAACATAGGCCCTCGGCCTCACTCAGTCAGAACTCACTCAAGCCCCTGGCCTAACAGTAAAATAGGTAGTTGGCTCAAAATATCATTTATCAAATTGAAAGGAGTAAATAAAAACCGAGTTATGAAATCATTGAAAGCATCGCATGACTGAGTGTGAATATTACCAAAAACAGTGTGGAAATAGTGGTAAAAAGCCCCTAAGGGTCCAAACAGTCGGCACAAGGCCCAAACATGGCACTTAGCCCCAAACATAGTAATACTTTCTAAAATAGAATAATATCAAACAGTTTCCAATTCAAATACACGACTCAATAGTCGTACGGGATGAATCGAGTCACAATCCATAACGGTGCACGACCCCACGCTCGTCATCTACCGTGTGTGTCACCTTAAAGTAAGATAACGATGTGAAATACGGGGTTTCATACCCTAAGGACAACATTTACAATCATTACTTACCTCAATCCGGTCCAAACTCTAGCCCGTGATGCCTTTGCCTCTCGAATCGGCCTCAATTCGCCCCGAATCTATCCAAAATCAGAATCAAAACATCAAAATAGGCTAAAGGAACAAAGCTCTCGCGAAAAAACCAAATTTACTCTAAAATCCCGAAATTGGCTAAACCCGACCCCCGAGCCCATGTCTCGGATTCCGATAAGAATCACAAAACTAGAATCCTTACACTCTCACGAGTTCATACATACCAAGAACATCAATATCCGACCACAAACGACCCCTCAAATCCCTAAATCAAAGTCTCCAATTTCAAGCCCAAACCTCCAATTTTAACCACTAATTTCCATAAATTCCATGTTTAAACAATTGAAAATCAACATAGAATCGAGTTTTAGGTTCAATAATCTTACCTCCAAGTATTTCCCTTCGAATCCCTCTTAAATCTCTCCCAAAATGCTCCAAAACCGTTCAACAATGGTGAAATATGGCCAAAAATTGCGAGGTCCCCTATTTAAAAATTCTGCCCAGGGATTATTTCCTTAATCACGATCGCGGAAAGACCCTCGCGATCGCGAAGAACAACTTTGTTGGCTCCTAAAATAACTCTAGGCGAACACGTCCCTCTACTCGCAAATGCGACGATCTGCCCCCTCACTCCTACGCGATCGCAGACCACTGATCGCGTTCACGATGAACAAACGCGTGGCCCCAGCTTTGGTGCACTTAACCTTACGCGAACGCGACCTAACCCACGCGTTCGCGATGCTTCACCAGATCAACCATCACAATCGTAGCCCTTGATGCGCGAATGCGAAGAACAAACTTGATCACCTTCACAAATGCTTTACGCGATCGCGAGCCTCCTCACGCGATCGCGAAGAAGGAACCTCTGCAACAGAACAGTAGAAAAATCTGCAACTTTCAAAACAACAAACATGGTCCGTTAACCACCCGAAACTCACACGAGGCCCTCGGAACCTCAACCAAACATGACAACACATCCCATAACATCATTCAAACTTGTTGCAACCTTCGGAACACTCAAACCAATGTCAAAACATCAAATCAACCTCGGATTCAAGCCTAAGAACTTAGATACTTTCAAATCCCGCAAACGATCAAAAAATCTATCAAACCTCACCCGAATGACCTGAAATTTTGCACACGCATCACAAATGACACAACGGACCTACTCCAATTTCTGAAATTCCATTCCGACCCCTATATTAAAATTTCCACTATCAACCAGAAAATGCCAAAATTCCAATTTTGGTAGTTCAAGCCTATATCTACTACGGACCTCCAAAATACATTCTGAACACGCTCTTAAGTCCAAAATCACTCGATGGAGCTAACCAAATCATAAAAATTCAAATCCGAGATTGAATACTAAAAAGTCAAGACTGAGTCAAACCTTTCAAATTTAAAGCTTCAAGCTGAGAATTATCCTTCCATATCTGTTCCGATTACCCTGAAAACCAAAACTGACGATTTACATAAGTCATAATACATCATACGGGGCTAGCCATGCCCAGGAACTAGCGAGCGAAGTGCAAATGCTCAAAATGACCGGTCGGGTCGTTACAATTATTTCGTCTAAATTACAGTACTTTACATAACCATTGGGTGCATCTTTTATGCATTTTTAACCACAAATTATATTATGCATTGGGAGTTGTGTTATTAATAATTACATATTCACTCATTTCATAGGAGTCTATATTTTATGGACAGTAAGTTGGATTTCATAATTTTACAGCATTATACTGATCCAGTATAATGGAGTCTATATTGCTTTTCCAAACGACGCGCCATTCCCTAAAGCGTACGTTTATATTTCGTGTGCCCTACATATATTACCTCAAATTTCGAAATACACAACCGTTAGGGTTTAATCGAATATTCTCGAACTTTAATGTTTCAAATGTCAGGTTTAATTTCGAATAAGAAGTGTTGACGTTTAATGGGTAGAAAGCATTCTCTCAAGCGTAAAAAACCTATTCATCCAATCTTAGTGTCATCAGATTTTTCTGATTTTGTTATAGATATTGAAAATCATTCTCTTTGTATATGGTAAAAATTAGAGGGTCCGATTTTGTGATCGTTGAGGCACCTCGTAAAGACCGCCCCCAAAAGGCTCGAAGTTCAGCTCGTGTTTTGACCCCGAACGTTCTCAATGATCGACCTCGAGGCAGTGCGAATCAGCGTCTATGGTGGACTGATGGGAAGTTCCCAAGGCACGTACTAAAGCTGACCACGTCTTTTAGGCTAGTTCAAGCCCGTACCGTGGCATTAAATGGTTGTACCAGCCCCATATCTTTGTAATAAATGCATTTGTACTATGTTGGGGACCTTTTTCATTATGTAAGAGAGAGAAGATACAACACACAATATTGAATACAGGAACATTTTGCTCTCTAACTTGAACACATTCTCCCTTGATTCTATTATTTACATTTATTGCTTACATTTATTGTGTTCTATTAATTGTTCTTCATTTATTGCTCATTATTTACTGCCCCTAGCTAAGCATTCAACTCGACCTCGAGGCCCTGTATATGCCAGCTCGAGGCCCCGATTTCGAATCGTTCGATTTGATTATTATAATATCTTCAAGCTCTTATCTTAATTTCTAGTCTCTCAACATCTATTTCCTAACAACTAGCATAAAAATAAATCACGTATTTTTAGAACCACAAAATCAAATGTAATTGTTATTACCATTTTCAAGGTAAACAGTTTGGCGCCCACCGTGGGGCTAAAAATAATAGTGATTGTTTCCTTGCTGGTTTACTACATAACACAAGTTATATTTCACACCTTTTTCTTGTCCAAGAATCTTTGATTTCAGGTCAAAATGTCTAACTCAGTAAATGCACATGACAACAAACAGTCTTGGAGACCATGGAGAGAATGGTGTAGCTGTTCCAGGTATTGGTGTACCACCACAAAACCCTGAGGTTGCACCAGAGCCAATTCCCGTCGATGTGGTCTCACGCAACGCTCAACACGTCGACATAATCTCCCACACCAACAGGTGTATACGCTAAGAAAACCAATAGGAAGCCCAAAAAACCCCGGCTTAGGAGGAACAAGGGGTTAGCCTTCACGTCATCTTCGAGATGTTACAGGCACAGCAGCTGGCAATTGCTCAACTGCAAAGCCACCAAAAAACTCCAAGCACAGCAGCACCGGAAACGGCTCACTAGGCCGAACAGGTACCAGAAAGATCAAGCAACAACGGGTCAGCATCCGACCCTGCCATCATAAAGATGCTCGAGGACCTCATAAAGAGGATCGTCGGGCGAGAAGAAGATAGAAGCCAATTACAAGAAGGTAGAGACCTACAACTCTAGGGCCGATCAAATTCCGGGCGCACCCCCGATCCTGAAGGGTGTCAATTTGAAGAAGTTCGTATAAATACCGTTCCCACAAAATGCGGCTCCAAAACACCTACCGAAGAAGTTTAGAATGCCCGATCTACCGAAATACAATGGAACCTTGGATCCTAACGAGCACGTCACTGCTTACACTTGTGCGGTAAAGGGCAACGACCTAAAGGATGATGAGATTGAATCTGTCCTACTAAAGAAGTTCGGAGAAAAACGCTTTCAAAAGGGGCAATGATGTGGTATCACAACTTAGCCCCGAACTCAATAGATTCATTTGCTATGCTGGCCGATTCCTTCATAAAGGCACATGCCAGTGCCATTAAGGTAGCTACAAGGAAATCCGACGACTTCAAAATCAAGCAAAGAGAAAAAAAGATGTTGCAGGAATTCGTATCTCACTTTCAAATGGAACGAATGGAGTTTCCACCAGTCTCCGACGACTGGGCAGTGCAGGCCTTCACTCAAGGCTTGAACGAGCAAAGCTCGGTAGCTTTGAAGCAGCTGAAGCAGAACTTAGTTGAATATCCTGCCATGACTTGGTCGGATGTCCACAACCGATATCAATCAAATATCAGGGTCGAGGATGACCAACTAGGAGCCCCCTCAGTCTCGGTATATCCTAGCAGGCTTCCGGCAAAGGAGCCAAGGCCAAACAAAGAAAGATACCAACCATACACTGAAGATAAAAGAAATACCCCAAGGCGCAAAATACCCCGAAATGACCGAAGAATGGATCGAGGTCAGAATCCTCATGGACATGTAGGCAGAGTCGGATTCGACAGTCACACGGGACCAACGGAGGCACCCCGCCTATCTGAATACAACTTCAACATTGACATTTCGGACATCGTATCTGCCATCGGCAAAATTAGAGACACCGGGTGGCCAAGACCTGTACTATCAGATCCGTCGCAAAGGAACCCCAACTTAGTATGCGAACTCACGGCACACACGGTCATATAACCGAAGAATGCCGATAGCTCCGAGAAGAAGTAGCCCGACTACTCAGCAAGGGCACCTCCGAGAGTTCCTTAGCTGGCCAAAAACCAATATCGGGAAAGAGAGGTAAACAGGAAAAAAGAAATAGCAGAACCATAACATGTCATCCACATGATTGTCGGGGGAGTCGACATCCCACAGGAACTCGTTGTCAAAAGAACAAAAATATCCATCACCAGGGAGAAGCGAACTCGGGGTTACATACCCGAGGACGCTCTCGCATTCAGTGACGGGGACATCGAGACCTTGTCTCAGCCTCATAACGACGCTCTGGCAATCTCTTTTCTTGTGAATACACTTCAAATTAAACGTGTACTTGTGGATCCAGTTAGCTCGGCCAACATTTTAGGGTCGAGGGTGGTGGAGCAACTCAAAATTCTTGACCAAATTGTGCCTGCCTCTCGAGTCCTCAACAGATTCAACGTGGCAAGCAAAACAACGAAAGGGGAAATTACCCTCACGGTCAACGTGGCCGGCACAATCCAAAATGTCAAATTCCATGTCATCGAAGGAGACATGAGGTACAACGCCTTGCTCGGAAGGCCATGGATACACTACATGAGAGCAGTACCATCAACCCTTCATCAAATGATGAAGTTTCCGATGAAGGACGGAATAAAAAATGTGTATGGGGAACAACATGCAGCGAGGGAAATGTTCGCAGTGCACGATGTGGCACCGGCGTCAATACCTCCCACATCGAAGGAGTCAAAGGATAAGCAAACAGTGAAGTAACAATCACGAGACATATTCTTGAATACACCCGAATAAAACAAGCAAAGGACCGTGTCGTGTCCCAAAAGCAAACCGAAACATTCGAAGCATATCGAGGCTAAAAGCGCCATCACCACTAAGGTATAACCATCTCCTTTTTTATTCACATTTTACACTAACCTTTGTGCAGGTGTTCGATCAAAGTAGTCAAAGCGCCGCCTAGCTCGAAGACCTTAGGTTTCAAAGCATACATTGCACTCTTTTCCTTCGATCGGGTTTTATCCCAAGAAGGGTTTTACCGGTAAGGTTTTTAACGAGGCAACATCTATGTGCTACCTAAGGAGAACTCAACAAGTATCCAAGGCTTCTCTTCAATCAACCTCGAACACTGGGGGGCATCCCCCCGGGAGGTCGCCTCCTCGTAGAAGCCAAGACATGCCAAAAAGGGTCTCGATGAGGAAACAATATATTTGGCCAAACGATCGAACGAACCGTGTCCGCGTAGAGTAATCGAGACCTTGATACTTGTGCCAAGTAATCAAAGAATATTGTTCTTCCATCAAAACACTTTGCGCTTCAAAAAAGTCTGCTACCTTTACAAGAAATGGCTCCAGAGCCAAAAATGTCCCAAACACTCGGGGACTGGCGTCAAAAACTCGAAGTCGTATGACCTCCGGGTTCGAAGTTTCGAACTCGCAAGCCCTCAATAAGGCAATACCAAGTTTACAACAAACGGCTCCAGAGCCAAGAAACATTCAATATCTCGGGGACTGTCGCCGACTGCCACCCCATCGACTTGCCAAAAACTTGAGGCCATAAGACCCCATGTGGGCAACCTCGAGCTCGTAAGACCTTTATAAGGCAACACCAAAATCTGTAAGACCTCAAGCAAGGCATGAACTATACTTGTACCAAGTAACGAAATCTGTAAGACCTCAAGCAAGGCATGAACTATACTTGTACCAAGTAACCAAAACTGTAAGACCTCAAGTAAGGCATGTAAAAATCATAAGACCTTACAAAAAGGCATTATCCCGACCTTAAAATTAAGGCTATATATTCGAACTTGTAAGACCCCTAAAAAGGCATACCCTCAATATAGACGCCAAAACTACTTCATTCGGGGACAAAAAGGCTCCGGCCAAATGCGACGACTACAGTCACAAGGTTGTACCAGCGGACGCCCGAACGCCACTATAAAATCACAGGCCTTCAATTACTTCGAAAAAACTTTGAAAAAAACCGGTTAATCAGTCTACCCTCGACTTAAGCAAAAGAGCTTCGATCATATCAACTCCAAATTACAGGCTTCGAAATCATTCATCCATCGAGCGAAACCTCCGAGGTGCTCATCTATCGCCGCATAACGGCTCACAATCGAGGTTCTTATAGAACCGTCGAAGAGTTGGGCAAACATAAAAACTTCAAAAGTCCTTAACAAGTGAAAAATAAATCCTACACTAAGAGGTCGTACCGACCCAACGCGTAAGAGCCACTGTCGCCAACCTACACTAAGAGGTCGCACCGACCCAATGCCTAAGAGCCACTGTTGCCAGCCTACAATAAGAGGTCGTATCGACCCAATGCATAAGAGCCACTATCGCCAGCTCATAATAAAGGTTGTACCGACCCAATGCGTAAGAGCGTAAGGGCCAGCTTAAAATTCAAAAACTTAAGGGTCAAATGAGCTCGAGTCGAAATCCGACTCGAAGACTAAGCCCGAAAATAGTTAACTGAATACGCCTAAAGTTAAACGCGTAAGAGCCACTGTCGTCGGCATATGTTAAAAGTCGTACCGACCTTACGCGTAAGAGCCTACGGGCTAACCTAGCGAGGCCTCAGGGCCAAATTATATACCTAAGGGTCATTACTCGAAGTCCAGTTCACCTGGCTAGTCATCGACAAACATATAAATTCAAAAACAAAGAAAGACATACACAAGCAGAGGAAAAGGCATGAAAGATGAAGCCGAAAGGTTTTCTTTTATACGCATATGCGAAAAAATACAAAAAGCTCCATTTGCAAAAGTTCTCTGAGAACACTGTACAAAGAATCAAAAAGAAAAAGCCTAGTCTATTTTCCCCTCGGGGACTGCGGCCCCATCAGCCCCTTCTCCTCTATCTTCGGCGTCAGATACCAGGAATTTGGCGTTGTATTCATCCGCCTTGGCCTGCGCTATCTCTTCCGAGAGATCAAAGCCCCTAGCGTGAATCTCTTCGAGGGTTTCCCTCCGAGATTTACACCGGGCATATTCATTGCTTTTGCTCTCTCGATCAGAAGCCCCTCTCAGCTTAGCTCGAGCTTCGACAACGTCTTTTAAATAGACATCCACTTTCTTGTCGGCCTTAGCCCGGATCTCTTCAGCTTCTGCCCGGGCTTCCACGATCTCGGCCTTCATCTCCAAAAGTTCAGACTCAAACCTTGCAATCCTGCTCGTCTGAACCGAGTTGTTTTCACGGGCGTTTCAGAGCTGCACCTCGAGGGCACAAACCTTGGCCAGAGCATTCTTCTTGGCCGCAACATCGGCATCTATCTGAGCCCTTAGCTCGTTACACTCATGCCTGGTCTGGCCAACCTTGCCCCAAAGGCGTTACAAATCCTCTATTTTGCTCTGCAACTGAGGTATCAAAATATTAATCTCTGAGGATAGGAGAAGGAGCATGCATCCCCTTAGAGCAAAAGATACCTGTTTCTCAAGATGGCTTTCGTAGTTCAGGCTTCGGTTCGCCTCGTACCAAAGGTGCCTTAATTATTTTCCACTTTTATCACAAAGAAGCCTGAGGGACTTCTCCCCATCCAAGGCTTTCCTTAACTGGGCTTCACTGCGGAGCAGCTCGGACTTGAGCTTGTCAAAAGCCTGCGAAAAGGAAGCTCAATGAGAAAAATGAAAATATAAAATCAGGAGATCGACGAAGTCGATCAAAGCTCACCACAGAACAAAGCCACTGAGCCTCCTCAAAAGTTGAGCGTGCACCTACTGGCCTGGTCTCATCGGCCCCAGTTGAACCAATCTCGTCGAGGACATGGTCGCTCGAGACCCTACTTGATTGGGCGGCCCCTGGTCTCGTACATCCCTCGAAGTACCTTCGACGGGGGGCGAGGACGTCGGCTGAACACCTGAATCCCTCGAAGTACCTTCAGCAGGAAATGAAGACGGCGGCAAGAGAGGAACCTCTTTTCTAAGGCTAGAAGCCTCATACGCCGCAGGATCAGCAGATACATCTTCTTTGAGCCTTCGAGCAGGGCTTGCCTTGCTAAGAGCACCCTCGTCCTTTGAAGACTCCTTCCGTTTGTTATCAGTCCTCGACCCCAAACCCGACGATATTTCCTCCTTCCCGAGGGGGCTCAGCCTCATCTCAGAAAAATCTCAAATACCTGTACGAACGGAGTTAGTGCACGTGAAAGAAAGTACCTTTCGAAGAAAGCAAGCCACACACCACGTACTGTGGTGTTTTGCCTCCCATCTACCCTTGGCCAGGTAAAGCAACTTACGCTCATCGTAAGTCGAGCAAGCTGCCAGTTTCCGAGACGAATCCTCCAGGTCGGGAACCTCATCTGGCATCCACGGGATGGCTGCAAAATAAAAGAAAGAGAAAGCATCTACACAAAGTTTGCCTTCACCATGGGCAAGAACAATAAGAACACAAGTGTACCACTTACGTGTGAAATTCCATTTTTTAGGAAATGAAGGAACTCTGCGGGGATAATATCGACAATTCGCACTCGGACAAAATGACTCATCCACCCTCGGTCCCCATCTTCTTCATTGTTGGCATCAAAGGGCCGAGTGGATCGACGTCACAGAGTAATCAAGCCCCGATGATGCAAGGGCCGGTACAGTATAAGACGATGACTAAGGGTAAACTAGAGCCCATCTTTATCTACAAAATATCTTATCATCAGCACTATCCTCCAAAATGACGGGTGAACCTGTCCCAGGGTAGCCCGACATCTCCTACAAAATTTGAGCATGACTCTATAAAGGGGCCCAATGTAAAGGGGTACGTATATACATTCAAAAACCCCTCGACAGGAGCCATGATGCTCTCTTCCAGGAAGGTACCTGCAGTACTATTTCTTCTCCCCATCCGCAATCTTTTCTAATTGCCTCGAGGTGCTCCTTCCCTATCGAGGAAATAAACCTCGATGCATGCTCCCAATGGCCCTGAACATTGGGAGGTCTCTCTAGAGCAAAATCCTTCTCGTGAAAAAGCACCTCGAGGTTAGCTCACCAGGAACTGGCGGTGTACCACCAACTGAGCGCGAAGCAGAGGGGAACTCTCCTCTCCGTGGTGAATGGTTTGGACGTAGCGGCCATGGCTACGGTAAAATAAGAAAAAGGAAGGTAAAGGCTTGGGCGAAAGATTTTGAAATGGTAAGAGAACTAGCACAAAAAAGAACTCTATGAAGAAAAGGTAGCGACTCAAAATAGCAGAATCCTCATAAAAGAAGGAAACAAACTCATATATAGAGCAAGCGGCGACTGTCCGCCAACCCTAAAAGTCCAATCAATTCCAACTAGGCCATTATCATTTTCGGGGAGATGTACCGGCGGGATCACCTCGGTCATTTCATAACTGTGTTATACGATTAACGTTGTCGTACGACGTTTGAAGGATCAAAGACCCCCGCGTTAACCTAGCCTCGAGATGGTACCCGATCTCGAGGATTTCTGCTACCATGACTATAGGCTCTAAGGAGCCATCAATATCACTATAAGCCTCGAGATAGTGCCCAATCTCGAGGATCTCTGTCAAAATCAAAATAGTCTCTAAGGGGCCATCCATATCGCTCTATGCCTCGAGATGGTGCCCGATCTTGAGGATCTCTATTAAAATAAAAGATAAGCTCTAAGGAGCTATTCATATAAACCTAATCTCGAGGTAGTACCCTATCTCGAGGATTTCTGCAAATGCGGGTCATTCACCCGATTCTTTGGCCCTCGAGCTACCTAAGCCCGAGCCAGTTTTCACTCGAGAATTACTAATATAGCCTCAAGGCTATTTACGCCTTCAGATCAAGTTAAATGCTCTCTCGGTTACTTTAGTCCGGGGGCTATCCAAGTCCAGGCGTATCCTCATTCAAGGTCTATCTATAACACCTTAAGGCTATCTTCACTCTAAGTTCAAATCAAGATTTTAGGCCGCCCGAACTTGAGCAAACTCTCACTCGGGGACTATCTGTGAAAGCCTAAGAGCTATTTTTATTCTCAGATGCTCGAGCAAATTATCCCTCAGACGCTCGAGCAAATCATCCCTCGAGGACTGTCAACGGGGTCAAAAAGGGCTAAGTTTTGTTCTAAAAATCGAGGCCCCATTCTCACTCAATTCGAAGTCGCCGCCCTAAGTTTGTATCAAGTCAACACGGACTTAGTCCGAGGAACGGCAAAGGGTCTCAGAGAAAATCATGTTAACCAATCAAGAATCGGGGAAATTCCTACGCTTAGGTCCGGTATTCGGACCGATCGGTAAAGTCACGTGCTCAGATTCTTCACAAGCACAAATAAAGGGAAATCCGGCACAAATCAGAGACAAATTGAAGAAACATTTTTGTATTAATAAATGATGATTACAAAAGCCCATGAAGGGTCCTTACACTTGATTACAAAATCCCACAAGGGTCCTTACACAGAAACAGAATGGCAAAAAATAAAGTCTAATCTACTCTCGGAGATACATCTTCGGGAGCAATTTCTGCAATAACCATTCCCTCGGGGACCCCATCTCGACCTTCCAAACAATGTCTTCGAGAACCTCTTCCGAAGCAGAAAAGGATGAAGAAGCAGAAAAAGATGAAGAAGTAGCTGGGTGAAAAATTTGGCGAGTATGGGTCGCGCCAGCACTACTATTGTGAAGCCACTTCTTGAGACGTCGCACCGGTGTGGGATGCAACAGTTAGTACATGGCACCACCTCGCTCCTTGGAAATCAAAAGGAGTGAAGCGCCACACCAGGTGGAAGTTAAGAGAGATGGCAGAAGTTCATGGTCCGCATGTCCTTTAATACGAAGATAATTTGACATTCCTCTCTCATTATTTTGGGCCAACAACAACAACAAACAAGTGTGATCCCACTCAGTAGGGGAAAGCTCTGAGAAAGAGCCATGGCATAATCGGTGAGGACACTGCCGTGTGACCTTACGGTTACGGGCTTTAAACATAGGAAATAGAGTTGGATGAGGACGACGAGAAGAAAGGAGTTAAAGGATGTTGAAGACTGACTGAATGAAGTTTTGGTTCAAGAAAGCTTCCATTTATAGAAAGGTGGCAGCGTAACCAATGGCGCAATCAATGCCTTTGGGAAACGCATCGACAGGCGCAATCAATGCTTTTTGGGAGACGGATCGGCGCCAATATTATCGCTTTCAGAAAATAAATCGGCACTACATCGAATGCTCCTAAAAAAAATGTACCGATGGGACGTCCCAGTTATCACAAAAGCTTACGTCATAAGCATGACATCATCACAAGAGGCTCGAGGAGATCGGTGTCAAAATCGTTCTTATCATTTTTATCTAAGAAACGCGGGGACTATCTGTATACGGTAAAAATCAGAGGGTTCGATTTATGATCGTTGGGGCACCTCGTAATGATCGCCTCCAGAAGGCTCGAAGTTCACCTCGGGTTTCGGCCCCGAAGGTTCTCAATGATCGACCTCGAAGCAGTGCAAATCAGCGGCTACGGTGGACTGATGGGAAGTTCCCAATGCACGTGACTAAAGCTGCCACGACCCAAATCCACTAAGGGTCGTGGTGGCGCCGGACATCGCTGTCAGGCAAGCCAATCAAACTACTTAATCAAATTCTCATTTAAATATTTCCGAAAACACTTCTTTTATACATTTAAAACAACACATAGTAAGTTCCTCCGAATAAATAATGAAACATTTAACAACCTTTAAAATTTATGAATAAACCCAAATACATCCCAGAACCTGGTGTCACAAGTACATGAGCAATTACTAAGGAATCGAATAAAGTACGATAACTGTCCGGTATACAAGTGGACAGAAATGGAAATACAATACAATACTCTGAAGGAGACTCTGCTGACTGCGATCGTCTCAATAAATGCAACTCACCTAAGTCTCCGTATCAACCATGTCGCTATGCCACTAAGCCACTAGCCACACATAAACCTGTGCAACAAAAATGCACAACAAGTGTAGTATGAGTACGAAAATAACGTGTACTCAGCAAGTATCCCGTCTAATCTCGAAGAAGTAGAGACGAGAGGTCGACTGCCACACTTGCTAGTGGTCAAATAATAATATGGTGAAGATGTGAGGAAACATGGATTTATCTAGCAATTTTAACTCATAAAGCAGGGAAACAGGTAACACCTTCTCAAATAATAAGGAAACTTCCAAGATTTACTTTTCATTATCATTACTAGTTTATAGTGGCCGTAAAAGACAATATCAACTTCAATAAGTTTCAAGGTAAGCAATGCAAGCATGCGCATATTATGCAGAGGCGATGGCCCGATCCATCAGAAATAAACTGTGCACTTGTCGAGGGTCGGCGGCGCGCCTATAGATGCATCTATTTAATCTACCGAGGCGCTCGGCCCGTTCCAAAATATAAACACACACAGACAGACAGTCAATCAAGAAGTCAACATGGAGCAAGTATCCAAGGAAAAGCCAATTCTCTTTAGTAATTTAACAAAATGAAGTTTAAATCTTTTTAGGAATTCGTTTACTAATTCGATGTGATATAAGCAATACAAGCTGTCAATAAGATGGAAATATTCCAATTATAGCATGCTTTTGGGTCCTAGACTGCCCGGACAATAGCATAATTGTAGATACGCACGGACTCTCGTCACCTTGTGCGTACGTAGCCCCCACAAATAGGAGCACATAACCAATTTACTCACCTATGGGGACAATTCCCTCTTACAAGGTTAGAAAGGAGACTCACCTCGCTCCGAAGGTCCATAACCGGCATTCTACGCTCTTCCGAAGACTTAAATCGACGCACAATGCTCCAAAACTAGCCAAGGATTATACAAATCCATTAATATATGCTCAATTACTCATTACAATCCAATTTATAGCAATTCCTAACCCCGATCGAAAAGTTTACAAAAACGCCCTCGGGCCCACGTGCCCGGATTCCGATATTTCTCGAAGATAAGGTTTACCCATGAACTCACGAACTCAAATATACGATTTTCTCCTAATTCCATACCTAAAATCGTGTTCAAAATCCAAGAATACTAATTTTCTAGGTTTTCTTCAAAATTCCAAAATTACTACTAATTTACATGATTTTCCATATTAAAATCTAGATATAATCCATGTAATTAACTTGCAATAGGTGGGAATCACTTACCTTGACATGGATGATGAAAATGGAGCTCCAAAATCGCTCCTAGGTCGGCTCCCATGGAGAAAATGAGATGAAATGAGCCAAACCCATTTCTTTACACTTATACACTGCCCGGACGAGTCTTCTTCGCGTTCGCGAGAACCCCATCGCGTTCGCGAAGAAGAAAATTCCCAAAAATCATTTTTCATAGTCTTCTCAGATAGCCTCTACTATAATGGCCATAGCTTTTTGTACATAACTCCAAATTACAAATGGTTTAATGTTTCGGATACTAGAAACCAAGATCTACAACTTTCATGTTTTGGTCATCTCCAAATTCCTTATACATTTTGAGATATAAGCTGCCAAAGTCAGCCCTGTGCAATACAAATTTCTTCTTTATCTTTCCGGACAGCCTATAGTGTACCAGCCATAACTTTTGATACACAAATCCAAATTCCAAATGGTTTACATTTGTGAAAACTAGACACAAAGGGCTACAACTTTCATTTTTGGATCATCTCCAAATTAGATTGTGAGATATGAGCCTCCAAAGTCAGACCTGTGCAGCAGAGATTTCCTTCTACGCGAACGCGAGAACCTCCTCGCGAACGCGAAGAACAGAGTCCCTGAGGCTAAATCCTTCTTCGCGAACGCGAGAGGATCCTCGAGAACGCGAAGAACAACACCAGATACCAGCATCAGCTATTTCAAAACAGCCCGAAATGATCCGAAACCACCCCGAAACACACCCGAGGCCCCCGGGGCCCCGTCCAATCACACAAACTAGTCCCATAGCATAACATGGACCTGCTTGAGGCCTCAAATCACATCAAACAACATCGAAATCATGAATTTCACCCCAATTCAAGCTTAATGAACTTTAGAACTTCAAATTTCTACATTGGATGTCGAAACCTATCAAATCACGTCCGATTGATCTCAAATTTTGCACACAAGCCACATTCGACATTACGGACCTATTCCAACTTTCGGAATTGGATTCTGACCCCGATATCAAAAAGTCCACTTTCGGTCAAACTCCTCAAAAACCTTTAAATTTCTATCTTTAGCCAAACGATTCCAAAATGACCCACGGACCTCCGAATTCACTTTCGATCGCGCTTCCAACTCCAGAATCACCATACGGAGCTATTCCCAGACTCGGAATCCCAAACGGACATCGATAACACTGATATGCACTTCAAGCCAAACTTATGAAATTTCTTCCAAAATACTAGCTTCCACTATAGGCGCCAAAACGCTCTCGGGTTATCCAAAACCTGATCCGGGCATACGCCCAAGTTCGAAATCATCATACGAACATGTTGGAACCTTCAGATCCCGATTCCGAGGTCGTTTACTCAAAAATCCAATCCTAGGTAATTCTTTCAACTTTAAGCTTCCGAAATGAGAATTTTCTTTCCAAATCAACTCTGAACTTCCCGAAATTCAATTCCGACCATGTGTACAAGTCATTATACTTGAAATGAAGCTGCTTGTGGCCTCAGACTGCTGAACGACGCGCTAGGGCTCAAAATGATCGGTCGGGTCGTTACATTCTCTCCCACTTAAACATACGTTCGTCCTCGAACGTGCTGAGAACTACACTAAAATAGCCTGAATCATTGTTTAACACCTCATGCACCTTCCCGTGCTACCACAACTCAGTTGAGCACATTAGCTCGATCAATTCTGAAGATATTTCCTTTTATTCAAGCAACTAACCCTTAGAGTCCAATTCAAACATCCGGAATTCTATGCTAGGCCTGCTTCCAACATACGCTCACCGTATCAATAACTACACATAGCCCCCAACACACGACTGCATACCTTAGCTGAATTCACAACTTGTACCACTTTACTCACGGGACCGCAATAACATTTTCTGATCAAATTAATCGAAATTCCACGAATCCGATGCCCTCATTGCACCTCATGACCTACATAGGTCTTGCTCTAATTCTTACAATACCGCCATGACGGAAGAGATACGTAGAATTTCCTAACCAATTGTTGTATCAACAAATCATTGGGTCTATACTCTTGACAATAACCATCACCTCATTCTGAACCAAATAATGGTCTTAGATCCTTAATATACTTCATATAGTCAGATTGCACTGATCCTAAATCCGATGATCTCGTCTTACCCAGTACGAACTGTTCAGGCAGCAAGCCACCCCGGACATAATCAAAAGTCTCATAGGATGCCACCATGTGACAATAAGCTACCAATTCGAACGCGATACAATGAAAATGAACTCTGAAAAGGAATTCAATTACCCCGCTCGCGAATCATATATGCGACGTGGGCACACAGCTAATATGAGCTTTCCTCATAAAAATAGGAAACAAAACATATAAAAATAGATACGGGAAACTGTGCTCCGCATCACCCTGTTGCGGCGCGCAACCCGATCCAAACCATATAAAGCCTCAAATGGAGCCATCTCGATGTTGGACTGATAACTATTGTTGTAAGCAAACTCGGCCAAAGGTAGGAACTGATCTCACTGCCCTCCAAAGTCAATCACATATGCTCTCAGCATGTCCTCTAGTATCTGAACTGTCCGTCGGTCTGTGGATGAAATACTGTGCTGAGCTCTACACGGGTCCCCAACTCACTCTGTACGACTCTCCAGAAATGTGAAGTGAACTGAGGGCCTCAATCTGATATGATGGAAATAGGCACGCCGTGAAACCGAACTATCTCCCGAATATAAATCTGACTTCTCTGAAGTATATGTAGTCACAATCGGAATGAAGTGTGCCGACTTGGTCAATCTGTCGATAATGACCCAAACTGCATCAAACTTCCGCAAAGTCCATGGCAATCCAACTACACAGTCCATAGTGATGCGCTCCCATTTCCACTCTGGTATAGTCATCTACTGAAGTAGCCCACCTGGCCTCTGGTGCTCACACTTAACCTGCTGGCAATTTAAGCACCTAGCTACATACTCCACTATGTCTTTCTTCATCCGCCGTCACCAATAATGTTGCCTCAGGTTACGATACATCTTCATAGCACCTGGATGAATAGAATACCGTGAACTGTGTGTCTCCTCTATATTCCTCTCCCTTAAGCCATCAACATTAGGAACACATAGGTGACCTTGGAGTCGTAGAACACCATCCTTGCCAATCGAAACCTCTTTGGCACCACCTCGTAGTACCGTCTCTCTGAGATTTGCCAAATGCGGATCATCAAACTGCCGAGCCTTGATATGCCTCAATAATGGAGACTGGGCAACAACACATGCAAGAACTCGGCTGGGCTCTGAAATGTCCAACCTCACAAGTCTGTTAGCCAAGGACTGAATGTCCAAAGCTAGTGGCCTCTCCTCTTCTGAAATGAATGCCAAGCTACCTTTACTCTCCGCCTACCTGCTTATGGCATCCGCGACCACATTTGCCTTGCCCGGATGATAAAGAATTGATATCATAATCCTTCAGTAACTCAAGCCATCTACACTGCCTCAAATTGAGATCTCTTTGCTTGAACAAATATTGTAAGTTGCGATGATCAGTGTAAACCTCACATGACACCCCATAAAGGTAATGCCTCCAGATCTTAAGAGCATGAACAATTGCGGCTAACTCTAAATCGTTCACAGGGTAATTCTTCTCATGAATCTTTAGGTGACGTGAAGCATATGCAATAACTCGCCCCTCCTGCATCAATACACAACCCAAGCCAACGCGTGAAGCGTCACAGTACACCGTATACATCCCCAAACCGGAAGGCAACACTAGAACTGGTGCTGTAGTCAAAGATGTCTTGAGCTTCTGAAAGCTCGCCTCACAATCATCGGACCAATGGAATTGTGCACCCTTCTGGGTCAATCTAGTCAAAGGTGCGGCAACGGATGAAAAGCCCTGCACAAACCGGCGATAATAACCTACTAACTCTAGGAAACTCCTGATCTCAGTCACCGAAGTGGGACGTGGCCAACTCTGAACTGCCTCAATCTTCTTGGAATCCACCTTAATATCCTCTCCTGATACAACATGCCCCAAGAATGCCACAGACTCTAGCCAAAACTCACACTTGGAGAACTTAACATATAGCTTCTGTTCTTGCAATGTCTGAAGCACCACTCTCAAATGCTGCTCGTGCTCCCCCAGGCTACGTGAGTAAATCAAGATGTCATCAATGAAGACGATAACAAAATAATCAATATAGGGCCTGAACACCCTGTTCATCAAATCCATAAACGCCACCGGGGCATTAGTCAAGCCGAAGGACATCACTAGAAACTCATAATGGCCATATCTAGGACGGAAAGCAGTCTTCGGAACATCTGAGTCCCGAATCTTCAACTGATGGTACCCCGATCTCACGTCGATCTTAGAAAACACCCTAGCACCTTGCAACTAGTCAAACAAATCATCGATACGCGCACCGGGTACTTGTTCTTGATGGTGACTTTGTTCAACTGGCGGTAATCAATGCACATCTGCATAGTCCCATCTTTCTTCTTCACAAATAACACTGGTGCACCCCAAGGTGATACACTTGGTCTGAAAAACCCCTTTGATAACAACTCCTCAAGCTACTCGCAGCCCTTTCAGCTCTTTCGGAGCCATGCGATATAGTGGGATTGATATAGGATGGGTACCTAGAGCCAAATCAATACAAAAATCAATATCACGATTTGGTGGCATGCCCGGAAGGTCAAAAGGAAACACATCGGCGAACTCCCAAACTACTGGCACTGAATCAATCGTCGGGGACTCGGCGGTGTGTCCCGAACATATGCTAGATATGCCATACAACCCTTCCCGACCAGATGTCGCCTTCAGAAAAGAGATAACCAGACTAGATGTACTAACGGAGGAACCCTTCCACTCCAATCTCGGCAACTCTGGCATCGCTAAAGTAACAGTCTTGGCATGACAATCAAGGATGGCATGATATGGGGATAACCAATCCATGCCTAGGATGACCTCAAAGTCAATCATATCAAGTAACAGGAGGTCCGCTCTAGTCTCGTAACCACAGAATGTAACCACACAAGACCGGTAAATCCGATCCACAGCTACAGAATCGCCCACAAGAGTGGAATCATAAACAGGAGTACCCAAAGACTCACGAGGAATATCCATGAAATGAGCAAACAGAGATGACACATATGAATAGGTAGACCAAGGATCAAACAATACCGAAGCATCCCTACCGCATACAGAAATAGTACATGTGATCACGGCATCTGAGGACACTGCATCTGGTCTGGCCGGAAAAGCATAGAATCTAGCTGGAGCACCGGCTGGCTGGCCTCCATTTGGCTGAACAATAGCTAGCTGACCTCCCCCTGCTTGGCCTCCACCTCTAGGACGGCCCCTACCAACCTGTCTCCCACCTCTGGGCGGTCGGGCGGCTGGTGCTGCGATCATGCGCTGGTGACCCTCTGTACTGCCTTGCCCCGAAGTCTGGGGCAGGTCCTCTTTATGTGACCCGGATCTCCACACTCGTAACAACCTCTCGGTACCCTAGAATGCTGTCCCGAAGTCTGACCCTGATGGCTTGAATACCCACTAGAAGAACCCTGAATGACTGGTGAGCGGTATGAACTCTCTGGCATGACACTGAAATAGGCACTGGAAGAACCTTGATGAAGCGGTAAGAACTCTCTGGCATAGCGCTGGAATAGGGTCATGCTGGAGCACCCCGAGGAGGTGGTGGTGGTGCTGGATATGTGGGCCTGCTAGGCTGACCCCTCCCAAACTGACCTCTGCCCCTAGCCAGGGCACCTCTAAACTCTCCCGAGAATCGGGTCCTCTTGTCCTGCTGCATCTACTCTCTACCCCTCTCGAGGTAGTCCTCAATCCTCCGAGCAATCTCTACCACTAGCTGATTATCAGTACCCATCTCAACCTCTCGGGCCATGCTAGCCCGAATACCGGGGTGCAACCCTGCAACAAATCTCCGCACTCTCTCTTCGTCCGTAAGAAGTATCATAAGTGCATGGCGAGACAACTCAGAAAATCTAGCCTCATAATCGGTCACAGACATCTGACCTTGCTCGAGCTGCTCAAACTAACACCGCAACTCTTCCCTCTGAGAGGGTGGAATATACCTGTCCAATAGGAGCCGTGTAAACTGATCCCAAGTCATGGAAAGAGAACCCGCTGGTCTGCCAAGAAGGTAAGACTGCCACCATCTACGGGCCCTGCCCTCCAGCTGGAAAGCGGTGAAATCTACTCCATGGGACTCCAATATCCTCATGTTGTGCAGTCTGTCCCTGCACCGTCAATAAAGTCCTGGGGGTCCTCATGTCTCTCACCCCCTAAGATAGGAGGGTGTAGCCTAGTCCATCTATCCAGTAGCTTCTGTGGCTTGTCGTCCGCAGCAGGTCTAGGCTCAGGTGCTGCTGCGGCAACTGGCTAGGCCCCGCCCACGGGTAGTGTACCCGGAGTCTGATATACTGTAGCCGCATGCCTAGGAGCCTGAGCAGTAGGGGTTTGTGCTCCCCATCCGGCCTGAGATGTGACTGGGTCTGCTGGAAATAAACCAGTCTGAGTCATAGTGTCCATGAACCACAGCATACGGCCCATGATCTCTTGAAAGCCCGGTCCTGTCATGAAATCTACCGGGGCTGGCTCTCGAACAGGCACCTCGCCTTGCTCATCGATGATGGGATCCTCCACTGGATCCGTTGGTGGTGATACTGGGTCAGCTCTGGGACACTCTCGTCCCCTACCTCGGGTCGGTGCCCTCCCCCGGCCTCTGCCTTGACCTCTAGCAATGGGGGGATCAGCTCCTCCCGGGTCTGGAACGTCCGCCGTACGCATCCTCACCATTTGTGAGAGAATAGAAGAAGGAAATTTAGTATACCATCAATTGCACGATAGGGGATGAATAAAGTGTAGTTTCCTAACACCCTATAGCCTCTCGAAGATAAGTACAGACGTCTCTGTACCGATCCGCAAGACTCTACTAGGTCTGCCCATAACTCGTGAGACCTACGTGAACCTAGTGCTCTGATACCATGTTGTCACAACCCAAATTCTATATTAGGCCGTGATGGCGCCCAACACCATTGTTAGGCAAGCCAACACTAACCAACTAGTGAATTTTCGTTTAAATAATTAGTAAGTGATGACTTCTCCTTATTTGATAAAAATTTAGGAGTTTAAACTTTACGAATAAATAAATGGAAGCAATAAATACGAATCATAATCATGTAAGTAAACCAAAATCATAAGTCTACTAGTGTGCTTGCCAAGACCTGGTGTCACAAGTATGTGGGCAATCTAGTAGAATATACAAAACCATACTATCCTACTGTTTGGAAAGGAATAGACAGGAAAATGAAAACATAAGAGAGACTCCAGCTGCTGCAAAATGGCTCAAAATGGTAGCTCAAAAGGGTAGCTCACCTGGAAGTCTCAAGCTGGGGAGTCAAGTCTACGCGCCGGACTGATGTCCAGATGCACCTGCCTCAAATCCTGTACAATCAAGTACAAAAGTGTAACGTGAGTACATAAAATATGTTCCAGTAAGTATCTCATCTAACCTCGACGAAGTAGTGACGAGGGTTCGACTCCGACACTTACTAGGGCCAACAATATAATAATATGAAATTCCAATTCTTAAATTATAATGTATGTAGATAACAACAAGCTCAAACAAGAATAATAACTGGAAAATCCTTCCATCATATTTAAGAAGGTAAGGCACTTTCTTTATTTAAAACAAGTGACCTTTCAAGCAACAAATCATACAAACTATAAAGAGTTCCAGCTCTATTATCACACACAAATACCACCGAGGTCGTTCGGCCCGCTTCAACATAAAACTAAACTGTCCACTGTCGAGGGTCGAACGGCGTTAACCATAGATGCATCTATTCACCACGTTTGTGAATCATACATGCTACGCGGTCAAAGCATAATCCCTGCTCGCGAATCATACGTGCGATGCGGTCAAACATAATTTTATCATTTAAATTATGACCCTTTCTTGATTCTTTTAAAAATGAAGATAACTCAACTTGAAGCCTTTAAATCCTTATAAATCCTCAACTTAATTCCTTTCATTACAATTAGCACATATAATCGAATAATGGTGTCCACAAAGCATGGTGTAAACCTAAAACTACCAGGACATAACAGAAATAGTAGCTACATACGGACCCTCGTCACATCGTGCGTACGTAGCCGTCACAAATAACCACATATTAATTAAGTTCACCTATGGGGAAATTTACCTCTTACAAGGTTAAGAAAGAGACTTACCTTGCTTCAAAGCCTACTTCCAAACTCAAGAATGCGCTCAAACCCTCAAATCGGAGCTGAACAATCCAAAACTATTCAAATAGTGTAAAAACCAATCATTATAGGTTTAAAAGTTTATATTCTAACTATAAAAGTGATTACCAAACCCCAATGGCAAGATTCCTAAAATTCAGCCCCGGGCCCACGTGCCTGGATTCCGAAAATTTTCGAAGGAAGTTGTTACCCATAACCTAAGGAACATAAATATATGATATCTCTAAGTTTCATGGTCAATTTCGTGGTAAAAATATCATTCTTGTCAAGCCATAGGTTTTTCATCTAACCCATGATTTCTACCAATTTTCATGTTGGAATCTACCCAATATTTGTGTATTGAACTCACAATAGGTAGAAATTACTTACCTCCAAAAGCTTGGTGGAAATCCCTCTCAAAATTCTCCAATAATCGTCCAAAGAGTGAGAGAAAATGAGTGAAAAAGGCTTAAGTCCCGTATTAAATGAACTCACTACCCCAGCGATTTTTGCACCTGCGGTCCCGCTTCTGCGGATGAGGGTCCGCTTCTGCGGAGTTGGGCTGGGCCGGCTGGGGCCGCACCTGCGGACGAATACCCGCTTCTGCAGAAAAAGAGCCGCATTTTCGGAACCTGGGCTCCTCTCCTTGGGCCGCATCTGCGAGGCTCCAACCGCACCTGCGAGCTCGCACCTGCGGCTGACCAATCGCAGGTGTGGTTATGACAGCAGCTGGAGCTTCAGCTCTTGCTCAAATTTTCAACTTTGTCTGAGCCTCGTCCGATTGATGCTCGGGGCCCCTGGGGCCCCGCCCGAACATACCAATAAGTTTGGAATCATAAAATGGACTCGCTCAAACCCTCGGAACGCCCAAAACAACATGAAAACTAAGAATCACGCCCTAAAACCAATTGAATCAAACTTATGAACTTCAAGTTCTTCAATCTACTTCTAGTGTGCTGAAACGTACTTATACTACTCGGAATGATACCAAATTTTGCGTGCAAGTCTTAAATGACATTACGGAACTACTCTTGGTCTCAGAATTCCGTTTGGACCTCGATATCACCAAAACCCGCTCTAAACCAAATTTAAAGAACTTCAAAGTTCTTCAAGAACCAATTTTCACTATTATGCACCAATACGCTCTCGGGTCATCCAAAACCCAATTCAAACATATGTCCAAGTCTGAAATCATCATACGAACCTATTAGAACCATCAAATCCCGATTCCAAGGTCGTTTACTCAAAATGTTGACCGAAGTAAAACTTGGTCTTTTAAGCCGACCTTAAGTAACCAAGTGTTCCGATTTCAACCCAAACTCTTCCAAATCCCGAACCAACCATCCCCGCAAATCATAAATCAGTAAAAACAAGTACGGGAAGTCTTAGGGGAATGGGGTTCTAAAAAGCAAAACGACCAGTCAGGTCATTACACATAGAAATATTATATCTCACCAGTAATTCTGTGAGTTAACTTTTATTGGTCTAAGTTTGGTTCATAGTCCAGAAGACACCAAACCTATTACATTTGGACCATGCAAAAATATTATTGCAGTATTATCATCGTTATTTTCTGGTGTCATTTCCTTACAAAGTTATATAAATATTATAAGTTAAATTAGCGCGTGAGAAAAAAATACCTAATATTTTTTTGTTAGAATTTGAACCCTAATTTTTCACAACTTTCACCCACTTTATTGATTGTAAGACCGCACCATTTGGTGCAGACAAAAAATTTATAATTATATACCTCTTTATGCACATTGACCTACTTTGATGTTTTATTCTGCAACGATAAACTTGAAAGGAACCATAATAGTTTAGTAGATTTCGAGTTAAATAGAAGAAAACCAAATATTTGTAGGATTTTTTTTATGTGGCATTCATGAGACATCAAACAAGACTTAGTAGTTGGGAGAGATTGCGTATGCCTAGTAAAAATATGGATCTTGGTTCAAATAATTTAATTTATGTAAATAAGGGTTAATCTTAGCTAACAATAAAATCCTTAGATTAGGTTTTTGAAGAAGCAATAAATATCGTGTGGATCTAGTCGGACAATAGCAATAACATATAATAAATGTTCTAGAAATCAGGAGCAATAATGTAGCATTCAATAATAATGAATAGCAATAAATGATATTTAAGTAAATAGGAGGAATGATTCACCCAATAAAGGATGGAATAAGTGGATCTTCCTCCTGACAATGAATGACAAACAAATCCTTGAATATTCGAGTTATTCTCGGATCTGATGGAAAAGTATGGACGGGAATCTTAGTGAAAAGGTGATGTTTGTGTCTTAGCAAGTGAGCCAAATCTTTAAGTCAAAATGTCTTCTTTACAAATGAATGTCACATGCCCCTATCATTGTCTCCTTTTCTATTTACATGGGACATGTTCCTAAGAAACCCCAATAGTACAAGTGCAAAGAATATCCACTAGAATATTATCTTTAATATCCTATCTTGAACACTAATCTTTAGAACTCAATCAACGGTACTCGACCTCGACCCTTGTTGACACCTCGACTACGACTCTCGTTGATTCTTCGACCACAGACTTTGCTGCTTCTTGGGCAATCTCGACAAACAACAACTTGGGAAAATATTCCCTTAGTACTATCTTGGCTTAAATATTTCAAAGACAGTTTTTGACCCGTATAATTAGTCTCTCCGCTTATTGAGGCCGGCTTCAGGCGGGTTCGTTGAGCGGATTTTGTTCGTTGTGGTCGAAACAATCGATTGAGATGTGCGGTTCATGGTGGTTATGGTGAGCTAGCTACGTGCCCCTACGTGGGTCGCTTTTTCAAATGCTTCGATTTTCCCGGTCGGTTTGTTGGAGTTATGTTGTCCATGAATTAGGATGACATCGTGACGTCATGCATCATTATGATGCATATTCCCGATGCGTTGCTTTGTTTCTCATGTGACCCTTGATTGAACCTTTCGCTTCGATTCTGGTGCCAGGTAATGATGAACCGATTTTGGTTATGGAGCCAAGATCCTTATAAATAGGAATGTTAGGGTATGATTTTGAAGTATCAAGTTTTCTATTTCGAAACCCTACAGTATACTCTTGCTCTTTCCTTGCTCTAAATCTCTTCTTTCTAATCTAGTGACTTGTATTCGTTCTCAGTTCTTCATTGTTTGATACTTCTCTTTCTTTTATCAAAACATGTCTAACATGCCTTCTGAGTCTAGTGAGGGGAGTTATGTGATCCTCTAGCAATGGTGTTTCCCCCTCACAAGGAGAATGTTCCTGTCACCATCGATGATGGAAGTTTCCCGTTGATGGAGGAGATAGTTCCTCGCAACCCTGATACTAGGTATGATTTCTCCAAATTACCCGATGCTGACACTGGAGTCTTCTGGTCAGTGATGATGGACAAGGAAATGAGATAGCTTAAGGCTAAGTTTGGACTTCCCGATCACGTCGAATTGAACCGGGCCGGATGGGATACGATGCAGGTCCACGATCCTGGGTACTGCGCCTTCTATGCCTATCCCTTTCAAGTCGGCTACAGTCTTCCTCTTCTTCCGTTGGCGGAGGAATTCTATCGTTATTATGGTGTTTGCCCAGCTCAGTTTGCGCCGTACGTTTATACACTTATAAGGATGCTTACCAAATTTGTCGAGCTAGCCGAGGTCGAACTGACTCTTCAACATTTAATACATCTGTTTCCTCCCAGCTTTTATAGGGGGATGATGATGAACCTTTGCCACCTAGGAGGCAAGTGCCTAGTAGTGAAGATGGATGACAAAGCTAACACCAATTCTGGTTCAACTTCTTCTTCGTCAGAACCGAGGACGTGGTGGCCAACGTTGACGGTTTTCCTGAGGCTTGGAATTATACTCGTACGTACCTAACTTCCTTGTATGTAGGTATCTGATTTTTTCCTCGCGCTTAGTTGTGGGCTTTGACCTCTTGTCCTTTCCTCATGCAGCAAAGACCTCGCCTCCTCCTTTGGTCGAGGACATCTCTGATTGGGTTGGTCGGCTCCTCCCTCACATCGTAGGGATTCGTGTGTGGTTGGGTTTCTTTAAAAGGTTTGGGCCTACTCTCCCCTTGACTGGTAAGTTCACTTTATTACCGTGTCTTAGTTCTTTTTCTTTTGGTTTACTTTTGCTGACCTTCCCCTTTCCCTATGTTTTTCCTAGATTCGACCTAGGGATCTTCGAGGAGGTCGCAAGATCCTGCACCCGCGTTCCGAAAGAGGAAAGCCGCTACGTCCTCGGCTCCCACCCCTTCTTCGACTGCGGTTGCTTCTATTCGTGCCCCGGTCCCTTCTTCGACTGCGGGTGCTTCTGAATCTGTCCCTTCTTCAGCCACGAAAGCCTCGGCTCCTCATTTGTTCAATCTTGTCGATGAGGACGAGGAGCCTTTGCATGGTGATAGGGATTTGGTGCCTCGTAATAGGAGGTCTGTAGATGCTGGTGACGGGGTCGCCCGAGCCGTTGACTTAATGGAGGGTGATTTTTCGCTATGCTAGACGACAATCATTCTCATCGGAGATGATATCGAGCCGGGGTCCAAGATTCTGAGGTTGGCGGAAGCCCACATGGGTATGCCCCTTCGTTCTATGGTGATAGAGGCAGATAGACCGGCCACTGACATACTCAGTACTTCAAGGAGAGAGGAGGCATCGACTTCCCGACCATCTACAAATACTTCCTTGCCGGCTAACGAGAGAGGCAATGAGTTGCTGAGTAGGGCGATGATTCGGGTTCGGACATTGATGCAGACGACCAGAAGATAATGGAGGAAGGGTTTACCTAACTTGAGATAAGGTTGGAGGGGTCTATGAGGAACATTGCGATCCCTATGGATCGTGACTTGCTGAAGAATACAGAGGACGTGGTCCCTGGCCTTGGCTTTCTTTGTTCCGAGATAGAGGGTAAGACCCTCAAAGAGTTAGATGAAGTCACTTGGTCGAGGAGCATTGCCGTTCTTGCTCTTAGAGTAAGTGTTTGGTGTTTTGTCCTTCTCCTTTTTCTTTTTTGTCTTTGTTTTTCGGGGCATTTTCGTTTCTAACATACTTCTATTCTTTTTGTGCAGACGGTGATTTTGGAGATTGAGAGCGCCCTGAGGGAGGAGAGGCGTAGAGAAATATTTTTGAGGTTGAAAAACAAGTACTTCGAGTATCGTGGCAAGTACCGAGAGTTTCACAAGCGATTTCGTGAAGGCGGCGATATGTAGGCCCTTCACGATGAGTTGAAGGAGAAGGACGATGAGCTGATGAAATCCATCGAGAAGCGTAGCGTCCTTGAGGGGACGTTGAGGAGAAGGGAATAGGAAATTGAGGTTAGCAGGGGCGTGGAGGCCCAATGCAGTGACCTTCAAGCACAAGTGGTCGAGCTGCACGGGCAATTGGAAGAATGTTGGCTTCACCTGAAGGCCCTTAATGGTGTAGTCACCGAGAAGCAAAGTGAGGTTGAGAAGGTAGAATCTTCCTGTTTGGATGCTCGGAGGAAGTCGTAGATGCTTGAGTTGGCAAATAGGGCCCTCCAGGCCGAGCGGGAGAATGACCAGTCCACGACGAAAGCTAAAGAAGATCGACTAGAGGAGAGGATTGGAGAGCTGGAAAAGGATAACTCCATCCTTCATGATCGGGTGGCCGCTTTGGAAGCTGAGAAGGCCCAACTGCTTGCAAAACCATCTTCTTCTCGCACTTCAGATTTTCCCAACGTTCCTCAGGAATTATATGAGGAAAGGATTCACGCTGAGGCTCAGTTATCTGTCTTTCGATATTTGTATGAGGCGGGATCTGTTTTAGAGGTTGCTCGCGAAGGTCTTTACGTGAAGGCTCGTGAAGCTCGAGTTGCTTGCGGGTATGATCCCGCTACACCTGAGGCTGGGTGAGTGGGACGATGATGGTGTAGACCGGCTTGAAGAGGACGCCTGGTATGATACCGCTTATCCTGAGGGTGAAGGCAGCGATGGTGAGGGCGATCGAGATGGCGAGGGCATCAGTGGCCAAGGTGGTGAAGGTACTGAATATCGTAATGGTGGCGATCAGTAGTTTTATTTTTGCCTTGTAAATTTTTGTGTATTTTTGCCGGCGTCTTCATGTGCCTTTGTAAAATGCTTCAGTATGAAAAATCAAGGTTGTTCTTTGCATCTTCTTCCCTTCCCGTGGTTTACTTTCTGTACTTTTATGTTTTTCCTTCTATTGTTTGCCTGTTTCGCTCTTTCCTTCGTTGGTGTTGTCTTTTAGCTGGCCGTGACATGGGAGCCGATTATGCGTTGTTTTTCCCTTTTCTATTTTTTGTGTTGAGATGCGGCCGAGGGCTGATAGGTGTTTGGTTGAACAGGGTCGAACGTGACCTTCCGTCAAATTGCGGTCGAGGGCCAGTAGGTGTTTGTTCGAGCAGGGTCGAACATAACCTTTTATTAAAGCGTAGCCGAGGGCCGATAGGTGTTTGCTCGAACGGGGTCGAACGTAACCTTTCCTTAGATTGCAGCTGAGGGCCGATAGGTGTTTGTTCGAGCGGGGTCGAACGTAGCCTTTCTTATATTGCAGCCAAGGGCCGATAGGTGTTTTTTCGAGCGGGATCGTACATAACCTTTCATTAGTATTGCGGCTGAGGGCCGATAGGTGTTTTTTCGAGCGGGGTCGAACGTAACCTTTCATTAATATTGCGGTTAAGGGCCGATAGGTGTTTGTTCGAGCGAGGTCGAACGTAACCTTAACATGGAAGAGGTGTGCTGATAAGCATAAATTTCTTATTGCTTGGAAATCGTTGCTTTGGTTACATACTTGAAGAGATTTATAGATTTTTGGGTGTTGGCTAGCATTCCAGTCCCAGTCCTAGTCTATCCAGTCCCTTCATTGGTTGATCTGGAGAGTATTGAGAGGTCGAGCAATAAAATAGCAACCACGGCCCTACCTTCGCGTACTTCAGCTCAAAGCGTTTCCTTTGTCGCCTCGTTAAAAACCTCCTTGAGAAAACCCAAATGGGACAAAACTCAAGTAAGGGAAAAAGAGTACGATTTGGGGGATGCTTTTTCTCTCAGAAGTTGAAGTATTTAAGGTGTCTAATATTCCAATTGTTTGGTAGCAGCTTTCCTTCCATCGTTTTAGTTGGAATGAACCTTTGTTTGCTTTGGCTGTGGTTTTGTACGGACCAGCCCAATTTGTTCCCAGCTTGCTTTCCCTGGGATCTTTGCTCGCTTGAGTTTTAGCTTTCAGTACATAGTCCCTGATTTTGAGCGGCCTGACCTTTGTTTTCTTGTTGTAATAGTGTTCTACTTGTTGTTTTTGGGCGACCATTCTTATGTAGGCCATGTCTCTTCGTCGAGTTCGTGCCTTCTGCTCTCGTCGTTACCCGTGCCGCTCTCATAGGAGTACCTTAGGCTGGGTTCTCCGACCTTGACTGGTATTACTGCCTCGGTCCCGTAGACCAGAGAGTAGGGCGTCTCTCTTGTGCTTGTTTTCAGAGTTGTTCTGTAGGCTTATAGTACTTCTGGTAGTATTTCCGACCATAGTCCCTTAGCGTCTTCGAGCTTCTTTTTCATGATGTTTAGTATTGACTTATTGGAGGATTCTGCTTGCCCGTTACCGCGTGGTGATGTGGGGTCGAGAGTATCCTCTTGATATGCCATTTCTTGAAGAATTCAACGATTTTCTTTCCTATGAACTGGGATTCATTGTCACAACTAATTTCTTTGGGAAGGCCGAATCGACAGATGATGTTTCTCTATATAAAGGTGATTACTTCCTGTTCCCGTAGTTGGGCTAATGCTCCTGCTTCCACCCACTTAGAGAAATAGTTAGTTAAAACCAAAAGGAATCTTATGTTACCTCGCCCTGCTGGGAGGGGGCCAACGATGTCCATTCCCTATTTGATGAATGGCCAAGGCGAGGTGACCGAGTGAAGATGTTCTACTGCTTGGTGAATCATTGGGGTGTACTTTCGGCACTGCTCGCATCTCCTCACGAAATCTGCGGTATCCTTTTTCATGGTGGATCAGTAATATCACGCCCGTATCGGCATCTGACCAGTGCTCGATTGCCGGAGTGAGCCCCGCAATGGCCTTCGTGGACTTCTTCGAGGATGCGCTGAGTTTGGTTTGGGCCCAAGCACTTCGCTAGAGGGCTGCCGTAAGTCCTCTTGTACAGGTCGTTATGGAGGATACTGTATCTGGCCGCTTGCATTCTTAGTTTCTTGGCCTCTTTTTTATCGTCAGGGAGTGTGTCGTCCTGCAAGTATGTGAAAATGCGATTGCGCCAGTCCCAAGTTAAGTTTATTGGTTCTTACCTCGACTTGGTCTAGTGATGTGTTGAGGAGATGAACCACGTTTTTGTCTCCGGTCGTGATGCTTTTGGTAGTTGCGTCTAGTTTGACGAGGCCATCGGCCTCGGCATTCTGTGCTTGTGGGATTTGGTCGAGCTGATATTCATCGAACTCAGGCAGTAGCTTACAGATTTGAGTCTGGTATTTTTGCAATTTTTGTTCTATGATTTGGAAAGTCCCTATGACTTGGTTGACTACGAGATGGAAATCACAGCGCGGTTTTAACCGTTTCGCTCCATATTTGATTGTTAGTCTTAAACCTGCAATTACGGCCTCATACTCGGCCTCATTGTTAGTCATATCCGGGCACCTTATGGACTGGCAAATTACTTCGCCTGTTGGGACCTCGAGTACGAGTCCCGGTCTGGACCCTGATTCATTGGATGCGCCATTGGTGTATAGGACCTAGAGGTCTTATGTTTGGAGGGAAGTTTGGACGACTTCCTTTTCGACTTTAGACATTATTTTTGCGCTAAAGACGGCGAGCACTTGCGACTTTATCGCTGTTCGCGGCTGGTATGTGATATCGTGCTCACTTAACTCGATGGCCCATTTGGCCAGCCTTCCCAATAGATCGTGTTTATGCAAAATTCTTCTTAGGGGGAAAGTTGTGACGACCGAGATGGGGTGACATTGGAAATATGGTCTATGTTCCGTGAAGCTACGACCAAGGCCAGAGCCAATTTTTGAGGTGTAGGTACCTCGTCTCGGCGTCGATGAGTGTTTTTCTAATGTAATAGATGGGAGATTACGTACCTTTGTTTTCTCGGATCAAGACTGCGCTTATATCTACTTCGTCCCCTGCTCGGGTTTTGAAAGTAGAGGCGGTGATGATAGGTATGCCTTTAGTTCTTGCAGAGCTTGGACGCACTCGGAAGTCCATTCAAGGCCGTTGTCCTTCTTGAGTACACCAAAATGGCACCTGTACGATCACCGCGAGATGAACCTTGATAGAGCGGAAATGCGACTAGACAACCTTTGGACTTTCTTTTTGGTTGTTAAGAGTTCTGGCATCCCTTCAATGGCTTTGATTGGTTTGGATTGACCTTGATCCCTTGCTACGATACCAAAAAACCCAAGAACTTTCTCGAGGCTATGTCGAACGCGCATCTCTCCGGGTTCAGTTTCATTTTGTACCGTCTAAGTATGTCGAAAGTTTCTTTCAAATGGTCGATGTGATCTTCTCCCCTTTTGGACTTGACCAACATGTCGTCTATATATACCTCTATTGTTTTGCCGAGCTGGTCTTTGAACATCTTTGTTAC
This sequence comes from Nicotiana attenuata, assembly GCF_001879085.1. NCBI lineage: Eukaryota > Viridiplantae > Streptophyta > Magnoliopsida > Solanales > Solanaceae > Nicotiana > Nicotiana attenuata. The sequence continues at coordinate 290,140 of NW_017671129.1, forward strand.
CAACCTTTGATAAGTAGCCCTGGCATTTTTAGTCCAAAAGGAATGACCCTGTAGCAATACGTTCCTTGGTGGGTGATGAACGTGGTCTTTTCCTGATCTTCCTCTTCCGTGAGGATCTGATTATAGCCCGAGTAAGTATCCAAGAAACTTAGTAGCTCATGCCTGGCCGTTGCGTCGATGAGTTGGTCGTTATGAGGTAATGGGAATGTATCCTTCGGACATGCTTTGTTCAAATCTGTGAAATCCATACACATCCGCCATTTCCTATTTTTCTTTTTGACCATCACTACGTTGGCGACCCACTTGGGGGTACTTCGACTCCCTGTTGGAACCATTTTCTAATAGTTTTCCACCTCATCGTGGAGTGCATCGTTGATAACGGGGTTGAATTTACACCTGACCTATCTCACTGGGGGAAGGAATGGGTCAACGTTTAATTTGTGCTATTTTGGGATACTTGGCATATCTGCATGTCTGAAAGTAAATAAATCTGCGTTAGATGTTAAGAATTGATGGAATTTACCTGGTTCTTGAAGTTTGCAGCCGATATAGGCCTTCTTGCTATGATCGTTGAGGTGTGATTGAACGGGGTCGAGGTCTTCTATGGTCGATCCAGCGGCTTCGACCGTGTCGGGATCTTTGATGACGTCCTGTGTCTCATACCGCTTCGACCTCGACCCTATTGATTTCTATGCCTCTTTTTCTTTGTCTTTTCTCTGTTGGGTGGTCATGTTGTCTAAGGCAATGCGGCAACATTCCGGGATGTGCACTATTCTCCGTATATACTGAATATTCCCCATGGAGTTGGGAATTTAATTACTTGGTATAAGCTGGAGGGGAAGACTTTCATGGGGTGTATCCACGGTCGTCCCACTATGGTGTTGTACGTAGTGGCCTGGTCCATGATGTCGAATGTTGTCTCCAGAGTTACGCCGGCAGCCAAAACAGGAAGTGTAATTTCCCCAGTTGTCCGTTCTACTACATTATTAAAACCAGTTAGCGTGATGCAGCGTGACACTATTTTATCTTCGAGTTTCTTTTGGGTAAGTACTCGGGGATGGATAGTGCACGCGCCGCTTCCGTCATCTACCATAATGTGTTTAACATCGGTATCTAAAATTCGTAAGGTAATAATGAGAACGTCATTATGAGGAAAGGTCAAATCGTCGGCATCTGACTTGTCGAAGATGATACTTTCTTTGAGTTCGTTATACCGCTCACGGGTGATAGATAGCTTGAGTTTGTGGGTGGTGGTGAACTTCACGCTGTTGATAGAGGCGTCATCACCATCACCGATGATCATGTTGATGGTACAAACTGGTGATGGCGGCTTTGGCGGGCCATGATGGTCACGTCCTCTAGCGAAGTTGGTCCTCCCTTTGTGGCTTAATAGTTCTTTGAGGTGCCTTTGCCGTAACATGTTTACGACTTCTTATCTGAGGGCGATGAAATCTTTGGTTTTATGCCCTCGCTCCTGGTGGAACTCACAGAGGGTGTCGGACTTTTTGGTGTTTGGGTCTGATCTCATCTTCGGCAGCCATTTTACTTTCGTTCCAAGTTTCTATAGCGTAGACTATCTCTGTAGGTGACATACAAAAATTGTGAGCAGATAATAAAGGAGGCATACCTCTTTCATTCTGATTAGTTCCTGTTCTTGGGCGGGATAGGCTTTCTTCGTAACGGGAGGGCGTGGCGACCATCTTGACATATGGTTGATGTTGTTCCCTGTTAGGTCGTGGAATTGGATTATCTCTTCTGGTGTTGTCTCTTTAAACTTTTCTAGATTCGGCTTGTACCGAGGTTAGTCGGTGAGTTGGCCCGTTGAGGTCGTCCTCATCTGCTCGGGCTTTAGCATAATAAGCATTGTGGATTTCATCCCAAGTGGTTGGGGGATACTTCATCAACCGACTCAACAGTTTTCTAGTTGCTCTTGAAACATCTCTACTCAGCCCGTTCTGAAAGGCTGCGACCGCCATCCCTTCGGATATGTTTGGCGGAGTCATCCTTACTCGGTTGAACCGGGGGAGGAAGTCCCTTAGTCTCTCTCCTAGGGATTACTTAATAGAAAATATATCATTCACTCTCGCCTCGGCCTTCTTGGCTGTGGCATGGGCGGTTATGAACTTGTCGGCCATTTTTTCAAAAGTTTCTTTGGAGCGGGCTGGAAGCTGTGACTACCACATCAATGCTCCCCCCGTAAGGGTTTCACCAAACTTTTTCAGCAAAATGGAGGACATTTGTTCCTTGGCGAGGTCGTTGCCTTTCACGGCGGTGACATAGTGAGTCACGTGATCTTCAGGATCGGTCGTGGCGTCGTATATCCTGAGGTAAGGCAGCATTTTGAATGTCTTTGGTATGGCATGCTGGGTTGCATCATCACTGTACGGTTGCTCGACGAACCGGCCGGAGTACCTTTTCGGCAGCAGCTTAGGAGCGCCCGGTATCTTATCAAACTGTTTTTGGTGATCTTTCATCTGGTCTCAGAGTGCCTTGTTTTCATTCTCCATTTCTTCCATCTTTTTTAGAATGGTTGCGAGGGCGTTGTCACCTGCACTATCAATGTCATTGTGAGTTATACCTGTCGTTGGAGGGAGGGGTTGGTTGCATTGCTCGTCTGTTTGTTGTATCGCGCAAGTCCTTGCGGTTTTTGAGTCAGTTACCATGCCTCGAGGAGTTTTTTCACATCTGGGGGCGTCCCTTCTTCTATAGATGTGAAGACCCCTTACCATGAGGTTTTGTTATGCTGCAGTATGGGGGCGGTGACCCATCTCGCCTAGGGGATGAACTGAGCTTCGTGTCCTCACCTGCCGTTTCACAACTTTCGTTGATGACATTCATGAGGTTAGTTGGGAAGTCACTTGTTATTCTCGTACTTTCTTCTCGGTTACCTGCCATGTAGGGTTTTGCATACACAAAGAGAGGAGATCTTGGGTTTTTTTTACGTTAGTGGCCCTATGTTAGTTGTAGATCTAGAGGAAACGAAAAATTTAACTAAGAAATCCCCACAGACGGCATCAAATTGTTTGACCAAAAAATATAGATTTTGGTTCAAATAATTAAATTTATGTAAATTAGGGTTAACAATAAAATCCTTATATGAGGTTTTTGAAGAAGCAATAAATATCGTGTGGATCTGGTTGGACAATGGCAATAACATATAATAAATATTCTAGAAATCAAGAGCAATAACGTATCATTCAATAATAATGAACAACACTAAATGACATTTAAGTAAATAGGAGGAATGATTCACTTAATAAAGGATGGAATAAGTGGATCTTCCTCCTGACAATGAATGACAGACAAATCCTTGAATATTCGAGTTATTCTCGGATCTGATGGAAAAATATGGACAAGAATCTCAGTGAAAAGGTGATGTTTGTGTCTTAGCAAGTGAGAGCCGAATCTTTAAGTCATAATGTCCTCTTTACGAATGAATATCACATGCCCCTATCATTGTCTCTTTTTCTAGTTATATGGGACATGTTCCTAAGAAACCCTAATAGTACAAGTGTAGAGAATTATCACTAGAATATTCTCTTTAATATCCTATCTTGAAAACTATTCCTTACAGCTCAGTCAATGGTACTCAACCTCGACTTCGACCTTTGTTGACACCTCGGTTACGGCTCTCGTTGGTTCTTCGACCACAGACTTTGCTGCTTCTTGGGCCATCTTGACAAACAACAACATGGGAACTCTTCCCTTAGTACTATCTTGGCTTAAATATTCCAAAGACAAATTTTGACCCATACACCTAGGTCATCAAGAGGATTGAATATTATTAATTTTTCTTATATATGGAATAGAGCTGCAATTTGTTTACTTTTTTGGGCAATATAGGACATAATATGGATTCAATGGGTACATAATTTTTATATAAAATAGAGAGATCTGACAGTTTTACCAACTCCTAAACAAGTCAGCTGGAGGTACCAGAATCAAAGTGTGGTTTTTGGACTCAAACGACACAAATAGGTGGGGAAAAAACTGACTACCATTTTCAATATAGCGCGGTTATTCACCGCGCTATACCTTAACGGCATGTTTGTCCGTTAAGATATAGCACGGTGAATAACCGCGCTATATTTGAACTCAAAATTGACGGGAGGTATAGCGCATGTGCAGGATATAGCGCCTCATATATATGCGTTATACCTATATAAAAAAATGTGTCGTCTCCTTCCCCGACCAGAACGAACCAGCAGACAAAAAATCGGTCCCCCCTTATTTTTTAAGCAAAAAAGCTCCATTGGAGCCCACCCACCCCACAAAAAGTGTATCTTCTCCGTATTGTAGCAAGCTAACACAGGATCCAAGGTGTTGTCGTGTAGTGAATCTCGTCTACTGCTCGTTCGGCCCCCAAATCATCAAATTTTCACATTTCAAAAAACTTTAAATTGAAGTATTCCGACTTACTTTTTGGTAAAACTCATGTATATAAAATAATTATTAGTTATTTTTTACTCTGGGCTATGTTTTTTTGTGATCCTTTTGTGATTTAATTAATTTGTTATTTTTATCTGGATTGGATTATTTATGTGCTAAAGAATTAGTGAAAAGATATATTATTATTTAATGAATAATTATTGTTATATGTAATTTTGTTGTTGTACGTATATTAATATGTGACTTTGTTGTTGTTTAGAGCTCTTTAATGTTATGTTGTGCCCTTTAGCGTAGTAAAACTGATAATAAATTTTAGCTTATGATAGTTGACTTTGTTCATGGCCATTTAGAGTAGTGTTACTTTAGTGCTTTTTAAGATTCTGTTGTGTAGAATAAAGACTACATGCTCTCCTTAACAAACTCGGATGTAGTACTCAATTATGGATTGAATCTATCAGTAGATAATTATCAAATATTAGATATGAATCATAAAATAATCATTTGTCAGGAAATTTGAGCAAAATATGAAAGTTAACAAACAAATCGTTACGAAAGAAATAAATTCAATAGTATTTACTATTAAGTTTGTAGTATTTTTTATATGATTAATTGTTGATTATATCTTGATTACTTATGAAATTGTAATATATTATAATTCTGTTATAATTCAAAAATAACTTAAACAAGAGGATAGTTCAAACAAAACCATGCAGAATTTTAGTAGAAAAATGTTGGAAAACAACATATGAAATATTAATATAGAAAATTTATCAACCTAAGTATTTGTTATATGAATAATTACTAAATTATCTTTGTAGTTATTGAAATTAATCATTTAATTATTTGTTAACCATAAAAATATCTGGAAAAAAAGATGATAGTTCAAACACAAACCCTTCGGATTTTAGTCAACAAATGTAAAAAATAACATTAAAAAATAATACAAAAAAAATTGTCAAACTAACTATTTTTATATGTACTTATTAATTATATCATGTATAGTTATGAAAATTAATTATTTAATTCTATTATACCCAAAAATAGCTGAGTAAGAAACAAACATATAAAATAATAAACTAACATATAAAATAATATAATAAACTAACATATAAAATAATAATATAGAAAATGTATAATCTAAGTAATAATATAGAAAAAAATATCGATTAAATATTAATATAAAAGATATTGCAATATATTTGAAGATGTTAAACATTAAACAGAAAAATACTTTATTTAATATTGTTCAATTTACAGACATCGACATGGAGGTTCCCAATGTGCATCCCAGACCTGTATCTCGAGAGCTACTGTTGCTACAGGGCAACCATAGGTCTTCACATATTTGGGATAGTTAGTGTCTGTCCCAGATATTCCGCCCCAGACGTATAGATGATATGTGGGAGTTCATTAGGGACCACCCACTGCATCCCCGTATAGTTAGACGCCTTCAGGATACATGTTTCTACAGGATCATAGAGATCGGCCAGTTGCAGTTCGACTAGGCGTTGATCACGGTTATGATAGAGCGATGGCGACCGGAGATGCACATGTTTCATCTACCCATCGGCGAGGCTACCATCACGCTTGAGGGCGTGGAGGTTCTTTTCGGGCTGCCTGTTGATGGTATACATATAGCTTACTCGCATGCTCTTAGAGACTATATGGGAGTGGATTACATTCATATGTTGCAGCGGCTCACCGGTTTCCAGACAGCGGAGCCGACTGCATTGAGTGGGGCCAGTCGGTTGCAGCTGACGCCCGCTTGGCAGCATCTGGTGGTAATGGAAGCGGAGATCACTGATGATTCATCTCCAGAGATATCGACCGGCACACGAGACTGTTGCTGCTGCTGATGTTTGGTGGTATACTGTTCCCGAACACTTCGAGAAACCTAGTCAGCTTGAGATTTCTACATCATCTGGAGCGGCTAGATGATTTATATGGTTACAGCTGGGGTGCAACTGTTCTAGCTTACCGGTATAGGCAGATGAGCCGGGCATGCATGGGCACCCAAAGAGACGTTGCCAGATTTTTACCGCTGCTGTAGGTGAAAACATAGTCAATTCTTTTCATGATTATAACATACATAGTAAAAAATACCTTAAATTTTACGTCCACAATCTATATTAGGTTTGGGCCTGTGAGCAGTTCCTGTAGTTCTAGCCACCTCTGCCATTGATAGCTCTAGATGCACCACCTCCACCGTTTCTCCCTTTAGCTTGGAGGTGGGTTGATAGACGAGGCTACGCACGCGAGGTCAAGGCTCGGCATCATCTCCCTTATTACAGGGATTTGTTGGATTCACTTGAAGGCGCTTAGGTACATATATACTTAAGTTTATTTGTCGAGCATCATGCCACCGAACGATTCCTTCACCAGTTTGGTCGCCCGTAGCTTGTATCTATTCCGCCTACTTGGCACATGACACATTACCAGCGGGATGATCGTTGCAAGATTGACCAGACATACTTGGACTGGCTAGAGGCCCAGATTGAGGTTTGGGACCAGTGGTATGGCCGGATTCCTCCATACCCTCCACCTAACCGTATGGAGGGCGAGCATCAGTACATGGGTTGGTATTGCAGCGTTACCCCACTTCTCGTCGGGTATCCCGTTCAGCGCGCTGGTGGTCGGCACATTCCATACGCCGGGAGGCATGAGGCACTGGTATGTTATTTGTTATACTTACTTATAACGTTACATTATCCTTCCGTAATCAATATTTTATATGTTATGCAGGCTATTGGCTTACACAAGTTCTACCAGTTAGGACTGCAGATGCTGCAGCATACAGGCGAGGGAGCGGCAGCTTTGCACGTGTTTGACCGTTGGGTTACTGATCTTGCTGCCGACACATTAAGACGTGCCTGAGAGGATGGGCGCTTAGGATACGAGGCTGCTTATGTGCCGACCGAGGAGTACCATCATGGGCCACCAGTGGAGCCTGAACGTGGTAGACGTGGCTAGAGAGGAAGGGTCGTGGTGGTCGGCGAGGACGGGTCCCTAGCAAGGGGGCGTTGAGGTACCCGTGGAGGATATTAGAGATGATCAGTCGGGTGAACACCCTGAGGCACACGATGCTCCTCATTATATGCCGTCATTCAGTCTTGGACTGCTGTCACCAGGGACTTCGCGGGTGACCTCGTCAGGTCCATTGTTGATCGCGGGCATGGCCATTACGCAGCAGGAGTGGGATCAATATTTTCCTGATCATCCAGAGCCATCGACGGTTGCTACGAGAGGTGCATAATGGGCGGCGACTGAGTTATGGCTCATCATCGAGGGCTACTGAGGATCTTTCACATACTTCATCTACTCCAGTGCACCTCGATGTTCCGACAGAGCATTGTGTCGCTACTCAGGCGCATGTTTGTTTGTATTGCTATTATTTAAAAATGTTTATTAGTCAGTAATATCTAAAGTGTTTATATTTTTTTAAAGATTTCATCATCGCCCGTCAAGGAGGCCACGTTGTGCGATACTGACTTGCCGGAGACGGATGATCTTATTCAGGAGCCCGCTGAGACCATGGTATGACCATTAAAAATTTTTACTAACATGGACATGATTATATTTTTCATATACTAAAATATCTTACTATTATGTAGGTTACTACTGGCCCAACGATTGCTTCTACCGAGCCTTGAAGCCTTACTGATGATCATGATGCAGCGCATCCTCCGATAAAGAGGCGATGTGATGAGGATGATCCTGATAGCATAGCCGGGCGGGATGGGATGCGCCTCAGGACAGCCAATGCTTTAAAGCATACAGGTTGTGGGACTCATTGATATGTATTCTTATTTGTATATATGACATTAAATATATAATAGCAAAATTATTTATGTTGTACATAATTTGCGCATTTGTCTTTTATTTTTTGGGTTATTTATTTGTTTAACAATAGAACACAAGCAAAAAAAAAATAAGACAGTGACGATAATGGCGAATGAAAATTGTTATTTATTTCTTGGTTTGTATGTTAAATTATTGTATTGAATCTTTAATTCTAAATATCAATTAGATTTAACACCATTGGAAACATAATTTTATTTCAGAAATTTTACAAACTGAACATTTACAGACATTTAGTACAACAAAAATACTGCAATAAAACACTACGTTTATCCTTGATAATTGGGCATATTGGATGAACTGCCACCTAGAGCTGAATTAGCACCATTTCCCAAACTAGCTGAAGGACATTTATGACAGTCGTGTCCTGTTTGGGAACATATGCCACATTTACGCGCATAAACAACAGTCGTGTTCGCGTTCTTTTTTGCACTTGATATTGACGCACATAATCCTTGTTACACGCCATTTTAAATGGTTTCGGCGGCCAATAATGCTCATCACCCACTTGCTGCAGTTGTTCACTATAGGGGTTTAAGTATGCAGCAACACTATATTCCTTATTAACGTACCTCGTTGCCGCGAAACCTGTATGTTGAAAGTACCTCATGGCAAGTGATATATTGACCACTTTCCACATGAGCATAATCTTCTGGATTCATTGACAGTGTGTGTATTATTCCCGCGGTTGTGATACAGACCAGTGCGAACTTCAAAAATATTTCGCTCGCTGCAATACTGCAAAAAGTGCATGCCACTGTGCTTGCTCCCTATATTCCTCAAATCGTTTCATTGGTTGTGCATAAATTCAACACCCATTTCCATCAATGATGATGCACCTCTAGATCTTTCAACAAACTTCTCCGCCATCTGCTTGAATGACATCCGCATCATGGCAGTGACAAGCAATCCACGTGCAAACTTTAATAACCCGTTGAAAGACTCAAACACATTTCTTGTCAAAATTCCCCATCTTCTACCACCATCCTTATGCAAAGTCCACTTGTCAAGCTCATGTCGCATCAACCAACAATAGGCTTCGGGGGTCTTCCTTCCTAATCAATTCCATTCGCCTCCTGAATTTACACTATTGGTGATTTGTTGCAGCCATCCACATTAAATCATGTAAGTCCTTGTTCAGATAAGCCCTCTGGAAGTTGGCCTTCAAGTTCCTAACACAGTAACAGTGGTAGGCATACGGTTCCTGCCATGCACGCAAATTTTTTACAAAACTTAAAATACCCCCATGCCGATCAGATATTAGACAAATACATGAACGCTATCTGACAACGTACTCCTTCAAGTGGTTCAAAAACAATGTCCACGTCTCTTGGCTTTCATTGGCACAAATAGCAAATGCTAGGGGAAATATACTTCTATTAGCATCTACTACGACGACGATCAACAACTTAATATCATACTTTCCATAGACATGAGTGTCGTCTACGGATATTACCGGCCGACAATGCACAAAATCATCAATGGCTAGTTTAAATGCCCGGAACACATATCTGAATATGTATTCTGGTATTCCCAGACTCCGCTCAAGCTTCCATTCAACAACAGTTCGGGGGTTAAAGTGTTGCAATGCAGCCATGTACCTGGGGAGAGCGGCAAAGGACTTATCCCAGTTACCATAAACAATTTCAAACGCACGTTTACGCCCGAGAAATGCCTTTCTTTTGGTAATGGTACATCCATATACCTGGTGGACAGATGTTATACACTCTTCGATCTTGTACCATATGGACGCTTCAATGTGTGGAATCAAGACAAGAGAAATCAAGTCAACATTCAAGTTAAAATGATTCCCACTGAATGTGTCCATTTCACAAGTGTGGGTGCCAAAGTATTTCCCCACAATTCATATATTTGTTTTCAACTTTCTCGCACGCAACATCCAATTACAATCTTGAAACCATCTACGACAAATAACCTTGTATATTTCCGGAGATGACTCATGAACCACGATCTCACGATACTCTTTTATGCTGTACATTCGCACCGCCCTGCTTAGGTGCATTTTATCAGCAAAAATCATATTCTCTGACAGCATTATTGCTCTAGATTCATCCCACATTGCTGTCTGAATTTCGTCAAGATCCCTTATGAGGGCATCCACATCCGGCATACTTGGCAACTGATCAAGGTAGGGAATCTTCCTTGAATGAAACAGCACATGGGACTCGTATACTCTTGGTCTTAGGGGAGTGGAGCATGCTCCCTCATCAAATCAGGTTCATCATTCTCGTCTACATCATCATCACCCTCATCAGGGAAGAGTGTGTCATCTCCAGACTCATTAGCATTGCTGTCATAATCACTATCATCTTCCTAACTCTGCGTATCTGCCTCATGTGTGGCTAGAATTCATGGTTTATCACATTATATGCTTTGCGTTTTATATGCTTTAATGTTAAAATACACTTTTTAATATTTTACATCACTCGTTTTTTAAAGTAAATTCTGTGTTTCGAGGCCTTAAAAACCTCTTTCGTCTCACCTCGATTTGCATGCGCAGTCCGGGCGCGTTTCCGGGAAGCTTTTATGTGAAAACTAAGTAAAATATGGAAATTGGCTTTTAAAATTTAATAAAGCTGACTTTGGTCAACATTCTTGGTAAACGGACCCGGACCCATGATCCGACAGTCTCGTAGAGTCCGTAGAAAAATTTGGGACTTGGGCGTATGCCCGAAATCCAATTTCGAGGTCCCAAGCCCGAGAAATAAATTTTTAAAGAAAATTGTTTTGTGGAAAATATAAAGGTTTTTAGAAGTGAATTGATGCATTTTCTTGATGGTATCGGGCCCGTATCTTGGTTCCGAAGCCCGGTACAAGTTTGAAATAATGATTAAGTTGAATCTATAAAATTTGGTAAAGATCGGAATCAGTTTGGTAAAAAACGGACCTATGGTTGAGAAAATAGTAATTTTGATGTTCTTGAGTGATTTCATGAATTTGAGGTTTAATTCATAGGTGTTGATGTTATTTTGATGATTTGATCACACGAGCAACTCCTTATGATGTTCTTGGACTTGCGTGCATGTTTGGTTTGGAGCCCTGAGGGCTCGGGTGAGTTTTGGATAGGCCACGGAGTGAAATTGGACTTAGGAAAATTGCTGGTGTGTTGCAGATGTGTAGAAGGCCTCTAATGTCGCAAATGCGAGATCAGGCATCGCAATTGCGATGCAAACAGGGATGGCAAATGCGATGATTTTATCGCAAATGCGAAGATCCCAGGGCCAGCCAATTCTCGCAAATGCGAGAAATACTTCGCAAATGCGAAGTCTTCAGCATGTGCCAGAAGTCGCAAATGCGACAGATCTCTTGCAAATGCGAAGCCTGCAAGATTTTTGCTTGGTCGCAAATGCGACATATTCTTCGCATTTGCGAAGGTAGGAGGTCCTGAAGGGGTTCGCAATTGCGAATCCTGGTTGCAATTGCGGCATCAGAGACCAGTTAATTTGGACTTAGACGCATTTTTCTTCATTTTTCAAACATTCTCAAAACCTAAACACTTTTGGGCGATTTTCTGAAGAAAAGTTCTCCAAACCAATTGTAAGTCATTTCTACCTCATTTTCTTTAATCTATAACATCTTTTTACATGATTTCAACTCAAAATCAAGGGTTTTCAGGGGGGAAATTGGGTGTTTTGGGTAGAACTTAGGATTTTCAAATTTTGGGGATTTGGACCTCGATTTGAGGTCCGATTTCAAAATAAATTATATATTTGAGTTTGTGGGTGAATGGGTAATCGGGTTTTGGTTCGAACCTCGGGTTTTGACCATGTGGGCCCGGGGTCGATTTTTGACTTTTTGGGAAAATCTTTAGAAAACCTATTTTCATGCATTAGAATTGATTCATTTAGCATTTATTGATATTGTTAAGTAAATTGTGGCTAGATACAAGTAAATTGGTGGTGGAAACAAGAGGTAAAGCGGTAGTTGAGGCTTGAATTGTGTTCGTGGCATCGAGGTAAGTGTTTGGTCTAACCTTAGCTTGAGGGATTAGGAGTTGTGTTTTATTTGCTATGTGTTAATTGTTGAGTACGACGTATAGGCATAGTGACGAGTATCTATACGTAAGTGTCAAGCATGCCTGTGAGTCTTACACTGTGATGAATGTGACTCCGTTTCGTATTATTTATGCTTTATATGATGAAATATATTGTTGAATAAGGCTTGTGGAAGTATTATTGGTAATTTAACATTTTAGAGCGTTGGCTCGAGTTGTGAATTGAGTTGTGGAAGTATTATTGGTAATTGAACATTTTAGAGCGTTTGCTCGAGTTGTGAATTGAGTTGTGGAAGTAATATTGGTAACTGAACATTGTAGAGCGTTGACTCAAGTTGTGAATTGAGTTTTGAAGTAAATGTGAAAAAGAGAAGAGGTTTATGATATTATCTCCCTTGCCGGGATGTTATTGCTTTTGATATTGTTTTCCCTTGCCGGGATATTGTTGTTATACTATTGTTCCCTTGCCGGGATTCTATTATGATTTTACTGATTCCCTTGCCCGTATTGCTTTGTGATTGTTGTTTGGGTAAGGAAGAGTGTAAAAGCATGAAGGGTGATGCCGTGCATGATATTTGTAAGAGAGTGTTATAGCACGAAGGGTGATGCCGTGCCGATTATATTGATTCTTATGGTGAGGAAGAGAGTGAAAGAACGAAGGGTGATGCCGTGCACTTGTCCTTGATTTTCTGATTCTTGCTGATACTTGAGTTATGGTGTTCTTTACGTTTATTTATTGGTTTTCTGTTGTTACTTGATTTCCCCGCAACATATTTTCCCCCTCCTATCTTTACCTGTAAATTTCTGCCTTTACTTATCCCGCTGTATATGATTTAACTGCATAGGTTTATTTAGTAGTCTGGTCCTAGCCTCATCATTACTTCGCCGAGGTTAGGCTAGGCACTTACCAGCACATGGGGTCGGTTGTGCTGATACTACACTCTACACTGTGTGCAGATCCCGGTGCTGCAGCTTTTGGACCGCAGTGAGGTTGCTGCTTCCAGGCCATCAGGCGACCCGAGGTAGTCCTGCGGGCGTCCGCAGGACTTGGAGTCTCCTTCTATCATTTTCTTTCTGTTTTTTACTTATTCAGAGACAGATTCGTGCAATTCTATTCAGACCTTATTTGTAGTATTCTTAGACAGTCTGTGAGATTGTGATACTAGTTCTGGGTAGCTTATGTTTATGGGTTAGTATCGGAAGTATTATTAAATTGTTATATTTCAGTCTTCCGCTTTGCTATTTCCGCTATGTATATAATGTTAATTCACCATTTAAGGGATTGAAGATAAAAAGGGTTAAATAATTGGAATAATTGGCTTGCCTAGCTTTCACTAGTAGGCGCCATCACGACTCCCGAGGGTGGGAAATCCAGGTCGTGACAAGTTGGTATCAGAGCTCTAGGTTCCTTAGGTCTCACAATTCATGGACAAGCTTAGTAGAGTCTGAGGGATCGGTACGGAGATGTCTGTATTTATCCCAGAGGCTAGAGAGTTAGGAAAAACTTCACATCTATTCTTTCATGTCATGCCATTTGGTTTCTCAGTGCTAATTGAACTTCTACTATGTTCTTTCGCAGATGGCGAGAACACGTGCTTCTTCATCCGCTGATCAGCAGCTCGAGCCCCCAGCGGTAGCATCTACGAGGGGCGGAGGGCGAGGCCGAGGTCGTCGTAGGGGCCGAGGCAGGGGCAGAGCTCAGCCCAAAGCAGCAGCACGAGTGGCGGAGCCTCAAGTTGAGTTTGAAGAGGAGGTTCCAGCAGGACCAGCTCATGTCCTAGAGGGGTTTATTGCTACCCCAGTACTCCAGGATGCTCTGGTCCGTCTAGTGGGCCTTATGGAGAGTGTCGCTCGGGCAGGCTTACTTCCTGTAGCACCAGCTATCTCTCAGGCCGGGGGAGGAGCACAGACTACCGCTACCCGCACTACAGAGCATATGGCTCCTCAGTTTCAGACTCTAACAGCTCAGCCAGTTGGAGCAGTTCAGCCGGGTGTGGTAGCTCAGACCGGTGAGGGAGCAGCTATGTCTGCCGATGCTTTGTGGAGGTTGGATAGATTCACCAAGCTATTCACTACTACTTTTTGGTGGTACATCTTCTGAGGACCCCCATGATTATTTGGACAGCTGTCATGAGGTTCTTCGGAACATGGGGATAGTAGAGACCAATGGGGTCGACTTTGCTGCTTTTCGTCTGTCTGGATC
>NW_017671129.1:306138-350631 GCF_001879085.1 Nicotiana attenuata
TGTTTCAGCAGAGGGTATTCAGGTGGATCCGAAGAAGATAGAGGCAGTCAAGAACTGGCCTCGACCCACATCAGCTATAGAGATTCGGAGTTTCTTGGGTTTGGCAGGCTATTACCGTCGGTTTGTGGAGGGGTTTTCATCTATTGCAGCCCCGATGACCAGGTTGACCCAGAAGGGTGCCCAGTTCAGGTGGTCGGACGAGTGTGAGGCGAGCTTTCAGAAGCTCAAGACAGCTTTGACTACGGCACCAGTGTTGGTTTTGCCCACAGGTTCAGGGCCATATACAGTTTATTGTGACGCATCTCGTATTGGACTCGGTTCGGTGTTGATGCAGGATGGCAAGGTCATTGCTTATGCTTCACGGCAGTTGAAGATTCATGAGAAGAATTATCCAGTTCATGATTTGGAGTTAGCAGCCATTGTTCACGCGCTGAAGATTTGGAGGCACTATTTGTATGGCGTGTCATGTGAGGTGTTCACGGATCTAGTACAGGATGCCTTGGACAAGGTCAGGATTATTGAGGATAGGCTTCGTACAGCTCAGTCCAGGCAAAAGAGTTATGCCGAGCGTAAGTTTCGTGATGTGGCATTCATGGTCGGCGAATGGGTGTTGTTTCGGGTGTCGCCTATGAAGGGCGTGATGATATTTGGGAAGAGGGGCAAGCTTAGCCCTAGATTCATTGGCCCGTTTGAGATCCTTGATCGAGTGGGAGAGGTGGCTTACAGACTTGCGTTGCCGCCGAGTTTATCAGCCGTGCATCCAGTGTTTCATGTGTCCATGCTTCGGAAGTATCACGACGATCCATGCCACGTGTTAGACTTCAGCACTATCTACTTGGACAAGGACTTGTCCTATGAGGAGGAGCCGATAGCTATTCTAGACCGGTAGGTTCGTCAGTTGAGATCCAAGAGTTTCCCTTCTGTTCTTGTTCAATGGAGAGGTTAGCCTGTTGAGGAAGTGACCTGGGAGTCCGAGTCTGATATGCGGAGCCGGTATCCCCATCTTTTCTCCGAATCAGGTACTTCTTTCTTATGTCCGTTCGAGGACGAACGGTTGTTTTAGAGGTGGAGGATGTGATGACCCAAAAGCTCATCACTCATTTTTGAAAGTAAATTCTGTGTTTCGAGGCTTTAAAACCCTCTTTTCGTCTCACCTCGATTTGCATGCGCAGTCCGGGCGCGTTTCCGGGAAGCTTTTATGTGAAAACAAAGTAAAATATGGAAATTAGCTTTTAAAATTTAATAAAGTTGACTTTGGTCAACATTCTTGGTAAATGGACCCGGACCCATGATCTGACGGTCTCGTAGGGTCCGTAGAAAAATTTGGGACTTGGGCGTATGCCCGGAATTGAATTCCGATGTCCCAAGCCCGAGAAATGAATTTTTAAAGAAAATTATTTTCTGGAAAATATAAAGGTTTTTAGAAGTGAATTGATGCATTTTCTTGATGGTATCGGGCCCGTATCTTGGTGCCGGATCCCGGTACAAGTTTGAAATGATGATTAAGTGGAATCTGTAAAATTTGGTAAAGATCGGAATTGGTTTGGTATAAAACGGACCTATGGTTGAGAAAATAGTAATTTTGATGTTCTTGAGTGATTTTATGAATTTGAGGTTTAATTCATAGGTGTTGATGTTATTTTGATGATTTGATCGCACGAGCAAGTCCGTATGATGTTCTTGGACTTGCGTGCATGTTTGGTTTGGAGCCCCGAGGGCTCGGGTGAGTTTTGGATAGGCCACGGAGTGAAATTGGACTTAGGAAAATTGTTGGTGTGTTGTGGATGTGTAAATGCGAGATCAGGCATCGCAATTGCGATGCAAGCAGGTATGGCAAATGCGATGATTTTGTCGCAAATGCGAAGATCCCAGGGCCAGCCAATTCTTGCAAATGCGAGAAATACTTCGCAAATGCGAAGTCTTCAGGTCGCAAATGCGACAGATCTCTCGCAAATGCGAAGCCTGCAGGATTTTTGCATGGTCGCAAATGCGACATATTCTTCGCATTTGCGAAGGTAGCAGGTCCTGATGGGGTTCGCAATTGCGACATCAAAGACCAGTTAATTTGGACTTAGACGCATTTTTCTTCATTTTTCAAACCTTCTCAAAACCTAAACACTTTTGGGCGATTTTCTCAAGAAAAGTTCATCTCCAAACCAATTGTAAGTCATTTCTAACTCATTTTCTTTAATCTATAACATCTTTTTACATGATTTCAACTCAAAATCAAGGGTTTTTATGGGGGAAATTGGGTGTTTTGGGTAGAACTTAGGATTTTCAAATTTTGGGGATTTGGACCTCGATTTGAAGTCTGATTTCAAAACAAATTATATATTTGAGTTCGTGGGTGAATGGGTAATTGGGTTTTGGTTCGAACCTCGGGTTTTGACCATGTGGGCCCGGGGTTGATTTTTTACTTTTTGGGAAAATCTTTAGAAAACCTATTGTCATGCATTAGAATTGATTCATTTAGCATTTAATGATATCGTTAAGTAAATTGTGGCTAGATACAAGCGAATTGGTGGTGGAAACAAGAGGTAAAGCGGTAGTTGAGGCTTGAATTGTGTTAGTTGCATCGAGGTAAGTGTTTGGTCTAACCTTAGCTTGAGGGATTAGGAGTTGTGTCTTATTTGCTATGTGTTAATTGTTGAGTACGACGTATAGGCATGGTGACGAGTATCTATACATCGGTGTCAAGCATGCCCGTGAGTCTTACACTATGATGAATGTGACTCTGTTTCGTATTATTTATGCTTTATATGATGAAATCTATTGTTGAATAAGGCTTGTGGAAGTATTATTGGTAATTGAAAATTTTAGAGCGTTGTCTCGAGTTGTGAATTGAGTTGTGGAAGTATTATTGGTAATTGAACATTTTAGAGCGTTGGCTCGAGTTGTGAATTGAGTTGTGGAAGTAATATTGGTAACTGAACATTGTAGAGCGTTGGCTCAAGTTGTGAATTGAGTTTTGAAGTAAATGTGAAAAAGGGAAGAGGTTTATGATATTATCTCCCTTGCTGGGATGTTATTGCTTTAGGTATTGTTTTTCCTTGCCGGGATATTATTGTTATGCTATTGTTCCCTTGCCGGGATTCTATTATGATTTTATTGATTCCCTTGCCCGTATTGCTTTGTAATTGTTGTTTGGGTAAGGAAGAGTGTAAAAGCACGAAGGGTGATGCCGTGCATGATATTTGTGAGAGAGTGTTAATGCACGAAGGGTGATTTCGTGCCGATATTGTGAGGTTAAAGCACGAAGGGTGATGCCGTGCCGCACGATGTACAATGTCGTGCTATGATATGAGTGATAATGCACGAAGGATAATTTCGTACCATGATTACGTGAGGTAAAAGCACGAAGGGTGATGTCGTGCCGTTTATATTGATTCTTATGGTGAGGACGAGAGTAAAAGCACGAAGGGTGATGCCGTGCACTTGTCCTTGATTTTCTGATTCTTGCTGATACTTGAGTTATGGTGTTCTTTACGTTTATTTATTGTTTTTTGTTGTTTCTTGATTTCCCCGCAGCATGTTTTCCCCTCCTATCTTTACCTGTAAATTTTTGCCTTTACTTTTCCCGCTGTATATGATTTAACTGCACTGGTTTATTTGGTAGTCTGGTCCTAGCCTCGTCACTACTTCGCCGAGGTTAGGCTAGGCACTTACCAGCACATGGGGTCGGTTGTGCTGATACTACACTCTGCACTGTGTGCAGATCCCGGTGCTGCAACTTTTGGACCACTGTGAGGTTGCTGCTTCCAGACCATCAGGCGACCCGTGGTAGTCCTGCAGGCATCCGCAGGCCTTGGCGTCTCCTTCTATCATTTTCTTTCTGTTTTTACTTATTCAGAGACAGATTCGTGTAATTCTATTCAGACCTTATTTGTAGTATTCTTAGACAGTCTGTGAGATTTTGACACCAGTTCTGGGTAGCTTATATTTATGGATTGGTACCGAAAGTATTATTAAATTGTTATATTTCAGTCTTCCGCTTTGTTATTTCCGCTATGTATATAATGTTAATTCACCATTGTTAAGGGATTAAAGATAAAAAAGGGTTAAATAATTAGAATAATTGGCTTGCCTAGCTTTCACTAGTAGGCGCCATCACGACTCCCGAGGGTGAGAAATCCGGATCGTAACAAGGTGCATTGAAAATGAAAGTAGAGCTAAAGGGATGCTTAACGTCGAAAGTGCGCTCGAGAATGGTGAAAAGGAGAAGCCGGGCAAATGCCAGCTCGACCAGGTTTTATCCAGGTGAGGCCAGCTTAAAGTCAGGCCTAGGCTGGCGTTATCCAGGCAAGGCCAACTTAAAGCCAGGCCTAGGCTGGCGTTATCCAGGCGACGCCAGGCCTAAGGCCAGGCCCAACCCGAGTTTTGAAGGTTTTAATTGTTTCCCGGCTTGACTAGGAGTTGACCTACACGTTTAGGTCTTATCCTAAACATATAAATAGACCTAAAAACGTCACTTTTGGGAGTTTTTAGACAGACGGAGAGAGGGAGATCGAGTTTGGACATAATTTTAGACCTAAGGAGGCTAAGGAGACCGGAGATTCGACCTAAGGAGGCAAGAACATACTAGGAGCAAGGCGGGAAATTCTTCTACAAGTTTTTCACTTCCTTCTTCCTATATTCTCATTAATGGTTATGAATTCTAGTATTGTACTTATGCATACTATTATTAATAGCTAATTTATTTTCTAGGATTTTGATGGAACCTATTGGAAGATGATTTTCCTGTTATGTTAATATAGATTTTTTGTAGTATTTTCTCTATTTGTTCAACTACGTTATTATTGTGGTTGGTTGAAGAGCTCTCAATCAATTGTGCCTATTTAGTATGTATTACTCAGGAGAGAGTGCATATTTGGGTAGTTGTTGAATAACATCACTCCTAACGTATATGAGGGATCAATACGAATGGTTTAAAGGTGGGATTAGGGATAACGAAACCTTGGTGCGATCTAAGTGAGCTGTACTTAAGGCCAGCTAGCGTAATTCGGGAGAATATGTCTAGTAAATTGTGGTAATTACTCGGGAGAGAGTTACAACAGTCAGAGTACTCATGATCGGTAGAGAAGACTTAGGCAAATTTATAGAAAACGTAGCGGAAAGGATTCCGACAATAGGGGAAATCATAACTCTAGACCTCCTTAATCTTGTCTCCAATCCTTATCCTTGTTAATTGATAGTTTTACTGCGTTCTAGTTAATTAGATAAAAATAGATATTATAATCTTTATAATTAGTAAATTTTTTGGACTTGTGTTTCTTAGCAATATTGAACAACTGTAGCTAAACCTTAGTTCTCTGTGGGATTCGACTCCGGACTTGTAAACCGGATTATATTTGCAACGACCGCTTAGTCCTTTTTATAAGGCATAGTTGGGCGTGATCACTACCAGATCCCGATTAAATATATCGTCTTCGGGCAATTGAGTAAAGACAGGACCTTCAAGTTGCTCGTTTTCACTGCACAACCAATAAAATAATGAGTTTCTCAAATTCATTCAAACATTACATATAAACTTTATCACTTAACTTACAAATCATAATATGTTGATATCTCATGATGCACATTATCCTGTTGCTGATGATTCCCGGATGGACCATCATGATCCAACACACCAAAACTAGGTATATTTCAACTGTCCGTTGGTCCATAACTTGTAAAATTCATATCTGGGCGGTACCCCCTGTGGGATATATGAATGTTAATACAAATACAATACATAAAAGTGAACATCATAACACAAAGGAAAATTAAAGTTTACCACTCGGCTTATGGATTATGTAAACTTGGGATGAAATTATGTCCTCGCTCCTCATTCACCCGTGGAGATAAGTTTTGATCTAGCCAAGCTCTTTTGCTCGAAATCTGTTCGGATAAAACTGCACAAAAAAAAAACACCCGATGATTGAGGGATATCCTATTTTGCGGAATCTCAATATTGCGAACGTCTTCAGCCTTCACCTACGTTTCCAACATTTTCATCACAAGAAGTTCCTGGTGTTCATCCGGAGTCCTCAGAAATTCTGCAGAGTTTCATCGTCTTCGATGTTAAACTCAGCATAGCAAGCAACCCTTTGCGGAGTAACAAAATACGGATATCTTCCGGTTACTTTAATATTCACCGAACGTTTGCTCACACACATTTTTTTACATTACAACAATATCAATCTATCGTACTCCATTGTAAGTGGCAACTTAACACGACATTGTGGAGAACAATTATAGCATACTGAGTTATTCTCCACCACAACCTCACCTCCCCCCCCTCCCCCCCAATATAATGAAACTCTAATTTTTCGGTCTTCGGACATTATGACAAAATGCAAAATAACTTAACGAATAAATATTTCGGAAGACCTAAAGGATCCTGAATGGATTTTTACCAAATTCTGAAACTCCTTAAATAAGAAAAAATTAGTTCGGGGGTACAGTAATTGAAGTATATAGCACATGCATAATAGGGGCTACATATGTAGTGTGTATACAGCATGCGCTATACCCTCAATTATTGGTGGGTCAGTAAAGTTCAGATGAATTGTTGGTGGGGCAGGAAAGTTCAAATAGCGCGGTTATTCACCGCGCTATACCAGAAAGTGGTTTCCAAATATGGACTTTGGGACAGCTCTGCAGACTTATTGCTGAAATGGAGTTTTCAAACAGTCTCAGAAGGTCCCGAGAAAAGAGCATGAGACCAGATCTAATGCCAAGACACCAGTTTATCCTATGGCTAGCTAACTGTTCAAGGAAGACTGATATTCTAGAAAAGTGGGAAATTCAAAAAGGATAAATAACAACAAAGCTAGGGTATGGAACTATGGATATTGAACTTTCTATTTGTTGTCGCAGTTTATTACATCTGTAATGAAAGGAATACTAGAAGATTTCAAGGGGTTCAAAGAGAAATATTCAATAGCAGGCTGAAGGAGATTGCCATTCAAATACATATCAAAGAGCAACAACAAAGCAAATGAAAATAATTACTTAGATTAAATACATATCATGTGTAAGAGTAGATTGATGAATATACTATGTATCCCTTAGATAGGAATGGTTTCTTTCATGAAGTGTAATCCAATCTATCTTTTCGTATAAGGAATGCAAGACCATGCATAAGGACTAAAACTATATCATCAAATGAAAACTATTTATTAGTAACACAAATAATCTCATAAATAATAGTTGCCAGATACATTGACCAATAATTTAATATATAATTATATATTGATAGTGTAATATTACGCCACTCAAAAATTAATTACAGTAACCTTTTGCAGCACTTATGGATCGTGACCAGCAAAAAACAGTAGATGACTTATTACGAACTAATAAAACTAAACTAGTAGTGTGAAATTAATTTGAAATTTAAATATCATAACCAAATATTATCAATCAGCCGAGGTGTAACCAAAGCTATCTCTTTGTATAAGGGCATGACATAAGTATTAAGGCTTTGTCATCAATTGAAAACTATTAATTAGTAACACAAATAATCTTGTAATTATCGTTGTTAGATACATTAAACAATAGTTTAATTCTTATATATTGTTAATGTAATATCTGATCACTCAAAAATCAATTATAGTAACCTTATTGTAGCACATATGGATTGTTGATCAGCCAAAGACAGTAGATGACTTGTTACAAACCAATAAAATTACTCTATTAATATTAACACGAAAATCTTTTACATTATTAATACATAAAATTAAAATAATGTACAATTATATTTCTATCCTTGTTCCTATTTTGACTAAAGGTATGCTCAAGCCAAGTTTTGCTCACGGATTAAATTTTAACATGAATTTAGTCAAAAGTTGGCCATTTACATGGAATTAGAGTATAATGAATTTTCGTGATGCAGTTTAATTGGAGGTAGACCAGCAATGGCAATGTGGTATGCGATTACCTTCTTTTTCTTGTCCTTTTAAATAATAATCATGTCTACTTACAATTCAATTATTTCGCTAAAAACAACATCATTTCCATCAATACTTATACTAGATAATTCATTTCACCAAGATTTACCTAATTTCTTTTTCCATTAAAAAAGTTTGAGTGTTACTCTCTCATAATCACTACTAAAAAACTGTCAAAAAGCGTCCAAAAAAACCGACCGAAATCGGTCGGAATCGAACAAAAATCGATCAATAAGCGACCGTTTTCAATTCGTCGAAAAAATAATGGTCGCTAACGGATATCGACCACAGATGGTCGATATTTCCAACCGAAGTAGGTCGGTCATTTTCAACGCACTTTGACCAAATAATCAGACACAAAATAAACATACCGACCGAATTCTAGTCGGTATTCTTGAAAATAACTTTTAGTTATTTTTAAAATTAGCGACCGACTTCAGGCGGAATTTTTTTTTAAAAATTTTTCAATTCCGAGTCGGTATTATTAAAATATTTAAAATTTAAAATCAAAAATACCGATCGAAGTCGGTCAGTATTATTAAAATATTTAAAATTTAATATCAAAAATTCCGACTGAAGTTGATCGGTAATTTTAAATTTCTGGGAAATTCAATTGAAATTTTCCGGCCGACTTCGATCGGTAGGCGGTCGGTTTTTTGGGTAAGTTATTAGCAGAATATAACTGTTCTATAGCTGCACCACCTGCCAACAACCAATCACCTACAATGGTAGCATTACATTGTTGCCATTCAACCAATAACAACAATAACAACTATCAAAACTATATTAATAAAACATCATCTCCATCTCCACTAAACTATATTAACAAAACATCATACCCAACAACAAAATGTTTCACAAGTTAAAAGTTCAAATATCATTCAATGAGTGTTTTGTACTACATCATCTCCATCTCCACTACTAGAACCTTCATCGTCGGTATGGTTCGAAGGATCACGACGAGAAGGATTAGCATCTGCGGAAGGCGCACGAGACCGGGGAATCGGGAAAGCACCACTAGCAAGAAGATTGGCCAGCTGACCTTGAAGGACATTAAATTATTGGTCCCTCTTTTGTAGATGAACTTGAAAGGTATCAAATTGTTTCTCTCTTGTGTTCTCTAGCCTTTGTCTCTTCAAGCTATGTTGTCAACTTTGCAATCTTCTTCTCCATAGACGAGAGAGTCGACCTATAAATTGCCTCGCCCTGGGTGTAAGTCCCTATACCTTGCAATCCAGCCTTGTAGCGCCAAAAAGATCTCTCTAGAAGGTCGTATTCTATCCCCTTTTTAGGACCACCAACAACACCCAACCATATCTTCTTCGCTTCTTTGTCTGAAATGGGTGGTCGCTCGCCTTGCTCATTCGGTGGCAAGCTCTGAGCGTTCTCCTCCACGTTAGTCTTGTAGTGACCCTTTATTTAGAAGATAGAAAATTATTAACTATATAATATTATAAACATTAATTTCAAGTTATAGTAGTTATGAAACTGTGATGACCCGAAAGGTCATCTTATGTATTAGAACTCAATTCTGCACTATTAAGCCTTAAAAATCTCATTTTTACCCTCCTTGATTTGCGTGCGCAGTCCGAGCGTGTTTCCGGAAAGCTTTTATGTTAAAAGTTGAAAATAATAAAAAATTTATTTGAGTTGACTTCGGTCAACATTTTTGGTAAACGGACCCGGATTCGTGTTTTAACGGTCTCGGTGGGTCCGTATCGTGATTTGGAACTTGGGCGTATGCCCGAAATCGAAATCGGAAGTCCCTAACCCGAGATATCAGACTTTGTCAAAATTTGAGAGTTAAAGGCTTAATGAAATGGAAATGTTTGACCAAGGTTTGACTTTTTAGATATCGGGTCCGTATTTTGGTTTCGGAACCCGATATAGGTCCAATACCATATTTATGACTTTTTGTGAAATATGGTGCGAAACGGAGTTGGTTTGACGTGATTCGGACGCCCGGTTGAGAAATTAGAAGTTTCAAAGTTTTCTTGAAAATTTCATTTGATTTGGTGCTAAATTCGCAGTTCTAGGTGTTATTTTGGCGATTTGATCGCGCGATCAAGTTCGTATGATGTTTTTAGACCAGTGTGCACTTTTGGTTTAGAGCCCCGAGGGCTCGGTGAGTTTCGGATAGGCTACGGAGTGAAATTAGACTTGGAAGGATTGCTGGTGTATCTGATATTGTTACAGGCCTCTGATCTCGCATTTGCGAGATCAAGCATCGCAATTGCGACCTCTAAGGGGATTGTAATTGCGAGCTTCTCATCGCAAATGCAAAGAGAAGCTGGGCCATACAAGTTCGCATTTGCAAAATATTCGTCGCAATTGCGATATGGGTCTGGGAGGGGCAATCTTCGCATTTGCGATCGTGGGATCGCATTTGCGGCCAGCTTAGTTCGCATTTGCGAACTTTTCTTCGCATATGCGAAGATAGCAGAAATGAGGGATTCGTCGCAAATGCGATGGTTTTCTCGCATTTGCGGGTTTCACATTTGCGAAGCCCAGGTTGCATTTGCGACATCTGTAGCTGGTAAAACTTGACTTAGACGGGATTTTTGCTCATTTTTCAAAGCTTTCAAAATAAGAAACCCTCTAGGTGATTTTCCAAACACCATTTCTTCCCCCAAAACATTGGTAAGTGATTCTAAACTAGTTTCTTTCAATCTTTCACTTTATTTTACAAGATTTCAAATTAAAATCTAAGATTTTCATGGTGGAATTGGGAATTTTTGGGTAGAAATTAGGGCTTTGATAAATTGGGGATTTAGACCTCAAATTGAGGTCGGATTCCAAAACCAATTATATAACCGGAGTCGGGGGTGAATGGGTAATCGGGTTTTGGTCCGAATTCCGGGTTTGGACCAAGCTGACCCGGGTGTTGACTTTTTCAATAATGGCCTAAATTGAATTCTTTGCAATCGTGGGTAGTTCCTAGGGCTTAATTTGAATCGTTTGGTTGGTAATATGCTAGATTCTACTGGTTCAGAGGCTCGTTGAGAGGAAAAGCCGTGGTTGAGCTTTGAGTTGGCCGTCGGAGCGAGGTAAATGTCGTGGTTAACCTTGGCTTGAGGGATTAGGTCTTATTTGCCTATGTTCTATGTGGTTGAATGTCGGGTACAACGTATAGGTGAAGTGACGAGTACCTATGCGCTGGTGTTGAGTTATAGCATGCGAGTGGGTCTTATTCTTGTATTTGTTGCCTTCCGTGATCATATTATCCATGCTTATACTAGTGAATCGTTATGTTGATCATTCTTATCATGTTTACAGATCTTATTATTGATTGAGTATTGACTCAAAGTAGAGGTTGGTATTGTGGAACCGAATGTTGAAGTAAGACTTGTCCTTGATATTTCTATCTCCCTTTTGTTGTTGTTCATTGTTTTGGTGAGGGGGAGTGTTAATGCACGAAGGGTAATGTCATGCCACGTTTTGTGAGTGTTAATGCACGAAGGGTGATGTCGTGCCATGATTTGTGAGTGTTAAAGCACGAAGGGTGATGTCGTGCCATATTGTGAGTGTTAATGCACGAAGGGTGATGTCGTGTTGTTTCTATCGATTCATATGGTAAGGTTGAGAGTAAAAGCACGAAGGGTGATGCCGTGCATTTATTTTACAGTGGCTACTTTTCTCTATCTGTTCAAATTATATTGGTTAATCAAGTTCTTATTATTGTTGCGATCCTTATCTCGTGATCCCCTCAGCATGTCCCCCTCCCAATATTACTTGTCTTGTTTCTTTTATTATTGTTATTGGTACATATATTGTTATACTGTACAGGTCTATTTATAGGTGTCTTGTCTTAGCCCCGTCACTACTTCGCCGAGGTTAGACTTGACACTTACCAGTACATGGGGTCGGTTATACTGATACTGCACTCTGCACTTCCTGTGCAAATTTTGGTACTGGCCCGAGCTGATCAGGTTAGCTGCTAGATCCATCCTACAGGAGACCCAAGGTAGATCTGTCGGCGTCCGCAGACCCTGGAGTCCCCTTCTAGACATTTCATTTTACTGTTTCTTTCATTTCGAAAACAATTGTATTTCTTTCAGACATTTACTTGTAGTGAAATCTTAGAAGTTCGTGAATTGTGACTCCAGATCCGGGTAGTGGAATATATATATTGAGGCTGTTATGAATTCCCGCTTTCATTCTAACTCATTATAGCTTAATTACTGTTAATTATTGAAATGTATAAGAATTGGCTTAATGAATCTCTAATGTTGGCTTGCCTAACAAGTGAAATGTTAGGCCCCATCACGGTCCCGAGGGTGGGAATTTCGGGTCGTGACAGAAACTTACATATGTAGTCTTTGCCCGGTCCTCGACCCATATATGTAACATCCTTATAAATTGTAATTAACATATATGGTTACTTTTCTTATGTCAATACGATTAAAAAATATATCTTAAAATATACCAGGTTGATACCGGATCGCTTCAACGGAGCTACAGGACATGATTTACAAAGACACCGGCCATGTCAAGCCATGTTAAGCAAACCCTAAACCACGGCCCATCAAATGACCCTTTCAATGTCCACCCTGGCTAACACGGGTCTCACAAGGACACCGGTTATGCTGCCATAACCAGGGTTTACTGCCTAGACTGTTAACTGCCTCGGCTATACAGTATCAACCTTAGGACCGTCAGATGATGCAATATAAATCTAGCAACATCAAGACTTGTAATAAATTCTATAACAAATGCATATAACTTCTGTACCTACATATAATCATAACCATGTAACTTGATACTTAATATTAAAGCATTTAAAGAGTTTTCATCATTCAAAGATATTTACAAATTAGGATAAGCATTAAAATAAACAGAACTATAAGCTAAACTGTTTGTACAATCCCTATAAGGGATTTTTTCCAGTTTTGATTTCTGCCATCTCTGAGAGCTGCTATAAAGCTTCCAGGTAAGCCTTTTAATGTAAGTGGCTTAAAGGCAACTTGTACTAAACCTATGTATAAATCGATGTGATTTCTTATAAGGAGCCAAATCATTTTCAGATAATAATCTAAAAGTAGCATGATCACTATCTACAATGATAGTTTCTTCAGTTGTTTTAACAATTTATTTTAAACTTATTTTTTCAAAAGTACCTAATTGATATATAACCCTAGGCTTGACAACATGAATTGTAACAAAATTGATATATATGTAACATCCTTATAAATTGTATCAAAATTATATATATATATATATATATATTGTCCTTAATTAAAATTATATTAACATATAAGTATACATATGTTGTTGTTACTACAACTTAAGTATTAATATAGCGCTACATATTATAGAACTATACACTTTGTTTTTAAATGTGTTATATTAAATTTTAATAAAATATAATTGAATTTCCAATTGATCTACTGATGAAGTATCCGAGCAAAGTACTAATAAGGTGATCAAGAATAAAACATTCAAGACGATGTTGATTGTACACATCTTGGAGCATCTAGTCACTCATTATACCGGAGCATGTAGTCACTTAAACTTCAAGATTTATTTTCTTATTTATTCATTTATTTCACGACCCGGATTTCCCACCCTCGGGAGTCGTGATGGCGTCTACTAGTGAAAGCTAGGCAAGCCAACCATTTGTATTATTTACCTTTTTCCCATTTTAATCCTTTAACAGTTAAGAACCAACATCATATAAACAGCGGAATTTAATAAGCGGAAGACTGAAATGTAATATCTTAATAACGATACCAATACCAATCCATAACATAAACTACCCAAAACTGGTGTCACAATTTCACAGACTGTCTAGGAATACTACAAATAAAGGTCTAAAAGATTAAAACGACACTGTCTCTGGAATACATGAAAGAAACAGAATGAAAAGATAGAAGGAGACGCCAAGGCCTGGGGACGCCTGCAGGACTACCTCGGGTCACCTGATGAACTGGAAGCAGCAACCTCACTGCGGTCCGAAAGCTACAGCACCGGGATCTGCACAAAAAAGTGAAAAGTGTAGTATCAGCACAACTGACCCCATGTGCTGGTAAGTGCCTAGCCTAACCTCGGCGAGGTAGTGACGAGGCTAGGACCAGACTACCAAATAAACTTGTGCAATTAAATCATGTACAACGGAATATAAAGGCAAATATTTACAGTAAAAGATAGGAGGGGGGATATGATGCGGGGTATATCAGGCAACAACAGAAACTAATAGAAAAAAGCAAAGAACGCCATAATTCAATTACCAGCAAAAGATAAGGAAATAAGGAACAAGTAGACATGTGATACCGTTGCAGGCGTGCAACCCGATCCCAAGTCATATAGTACCATTGCAGGCGTGCAACCCGCTCTCATTTCATATAGTACCGTTGCAGGCGTGCAACCCGCTCCCATTTCACATTGTATCGTTGCAGGCGTGAAATCCGCTCCCATTTCATATATTACCGTTGCAGGCGTGCAACCCGCTCCCATTTCATATATTACCGTTGCAGGCATGCAACCCGCTCCCATTTTATATATTACCATTGCAGGCGTAAAACCCGCTCCCATTTCATATGTTACCGTTGCAGGTGTGCAGCCCGCTCCCATTTTATATATTACTGTTGCAGGCGTGCAACCCACTCCCATTTCATATATCCACACCAATTATAAAAGAATCCCGACGAGGGAACAGTAGTATAACAACAACATCCCGACAAGGGAACAATAATATAACAACAACATCCCGGCAAGGAAATAATAAAATAACAACAACATCCCGGCGAGGGAACAATAGTATAACAACAACATCCCGGCAATGGAACAATAATATAACAACAACATCCCGGCAAGGGAACAATAATATAACAACAATATCCTGGCAAGGGAACAATAATATAACAACAACATCCAGGCAAGGGAACCATAATGATTGTCGTCATATTAAGCATGAATAAACTACGACGGAGTCACAACAATTACAATACAAGACTCGCGGGCATGCTTGACACCGACGTATAGATACTCGTCATCATGCCTATACGTCGTACTCCACAATTAACACATAAAAAATAAGACACCACTCCTAATCCCTCAAGCTAAGGTTAGACCAAACACTTACCTCGATGCCACGAACACAATTCAACCCTCAACTATCGCTTTACCTCTTGATTCCACCACCAATTCGCTTGTATCTAGGCCACAAGTTACTTAACTATATCAATAAATGCTAAATGAATCAATTCTAATGCATGAAAATAGATTTTCTAAAGTTTTTTCCAAAAGTCAAAAATCGACCCCGGGCCCACATGGTCAAAACCCGAGGTTCGAACCAAAACCCGATTACCCATTCACCCACGAACTCAAATATATAATTTGTTTTGAAATCGGACCTCAAATGAGGTCCAAATCCCCAAAATTCGAAAATCCTAAGTTCTACTCAAAACACCCAATTTCCCCATGAAAACCCTTGATTTTGAGTTGAAATCATGTAAAAGATGTTAGAGATTAAAGAAAACAAGTTAGAAATGACTTACAATCGATTTGGAAGAATAGTTGTCTTTGAAAAATCGCCCAAAGGTGTTTAGGTTTTGAAAAGGTTGTAAAAATGGTTGAAAATGCGTCTAAGTTATGATTTTGCAGGTTGCAGATGTCGCAGTTGCGACCAGGGTTCGCAATTGCGAACCCTTCAGAAGTCTGCTTTCTTCGCATTTGCGATTGGGTATTCGCAATTGCGAACTCGCATTTGCGATGGGAATGTCGCATTTGCGACAACTGGCACATTCAGAAGACTTCGCATTTGCGAAGGGTACCTCGCATTTGCGAGGTAGTGCTGGTCCTGGGCTCATCGCATTTGCGAGCTCGCATTTGCGAATCTTGCAGGCCTGCAACATACCAACAATTTCTAAGTTCAAATTTCGCTCGGTGGCCTATCCAAAACTCACCCGAGCCCTCGGGGTTCCAAACCAAACATGCACACCAACCTAAAAATATCATACGGACTTGCTCGTGCAATCAAATCATCAAAATAACATCAAAAGCTATGAATTAAACCCCAAATTCATGAAATCATTCAAGAACACCAAAATTTCCAATTTCTCAACTTTAAGTCCGTTTTATACCAAACCAATTCCGATCTTTACCAAATTTTTCAGATTCAACCAAATTATTATTTCAAACTTGTACCGGGCTCCGAAACCAAAATACGGGCCTGATACCATAAATTTCAAACATCTTTCATTTCCAAAAACTCATATATATTCCAAAAAATAATTTTCTTTAAAAATTCAGTTCTCGGGCTTGGGACCTCGGAATTCGATTCCGGTCATACGCCCAAGTCCCATATTTTCTTACGGACCCTCCGGGACCATCAAATCATGGGTCCGGGTCTGTTTATCTAAAATATTGACCGAAGTCAACCTAAATCATTATAAAAGCAAAATTTATCATTTTCCACATAATGGCTTTTCGGATACACGCCCAAACTGTGCACGCAAATCTAGGTGAGACAAAAAGGAGGTTTTAAGGCCTCGGAACACTAAATTTATTTCCAAAATAAGTGATGACCTTTTGGGTCATCACATTCTCCGCCTCTAAAACAATCGTTCATCCTCGAACGGACATAAGAAGGAAGTACCTGAGTCGGAGAAAAGATGGGGATAACGGCTCCGCATATCGGGCTCGGACTCCCAGGTCGATGCCTCAGCAGNACGGACGTCGTTTGACGCGTTTCGGACTTAAAATGGAAATTTGATGTTTTATGAAAATTTGGAAGAAATCATGGATTTTGAGGCTTAATTCGATGTTTATGATGTTATTTTGGCGATTTGATCGCACGGATAAGTCCGTAGGATGTTTTTGAGGTTGTGTGTATGTTTAGTTTGGAGCCCGAGGGCTCGGGTGTGTTTTGGATAGGTGTCGGATTGCATTTTTGAATTTTGGAAAATCTGGTATGATCAGGCCTGCCGGCTTCGCATTTGCGAAGCCTTTATGGGAAATGCGAACAAAGCAGTCAAGGGAATTGCGAGTGGACCTTCGCAAATGCGAAGAAAGACAAATCAGGCAGTCTTCACAAATGCGAAGAAGACTTTGCAAATGCGAAGTCAACCAGGACAATCAACCTTCGCAAATGCGAAGTCCTCTTCGCAAATGCGAAAGTAAACAATGTAGCCATAGTTCGAAATTGCGAACTTATGTTCGCAAATGCAAAAAGCGTGATTCAGTTCTGGGCAATTCTGGAAATTCACATTTTTTGGCCCCAAACCATTTAACACCCGACTTAGCTCATTTGTAAAAGATCTTTTGGCTTATTTTCAGTTCCAAACACTAGAGAGAACAAGGTTGGAAGCTAGGGTTTGCGCACACACACTTTGGTCTTGAAGATTTGAAGCTTTTGGTGAAGAATTTCTTACCCATTTATGTTCATTTCTTCATTTCCTTTATTTGTATTGAATATCTAAGTGTGTAGTATTTATTTCAACACTTGAATCTTGTTTATAGAATAATTATATTTAATGTGTGGATTAAATACCTTGTTGTGCTTATGTATTGAATAATTTTTATCCTTTTATGAAGTGAGTTATTGTTACTTTAATTATTCTTGTTCTTTAATGTTTCCAAAGGGATTAGCTAACCCTAAGACTCGCCCATTAACTCCGAATTAATTTTGGGAAAGATTATTTGGGGTTGGGAAAGATTAATTAACAAGAACTTGAGGCTTTAACCCTCATTTTATAGATTCTACCTAGGGATAGGATTGAACTACTTGTAGCCATATCCGGGTATGCTTAATATCCTAATTGTTTTAGGGATAATTCAATTAGGAAGTCTTGTTAGTCTTTGAAAGAAGCTAATATAGAATTATTACCCGTGGCTAATTAACATAAACTCGCTCATATTTGTAAAATCGTGAAATACATTGCATCGTTACTTGAGTGTAATTCTCGATGCATCCATACTTGTAGCCATTGATCATTTTACTTGCTTTCTAGGTTAGTTTACATTTCTGCATTTAGGTATAAATATTTTCTCAAAACAAATTCTAAGTGTTTGGCATTGCATAACAAGTGATAATTCTCTTACATTCCTAATCGCCTACATATTGTTCTCTGTAGGATTCGACCCCGACTCATAGTTGGGTAAATTATATTGCATGGGACCGTGTCCATTTACTTTTTAGTAGTGGATTTGGACGTCGTCAAAATTGGAGCCGTTGCCGGGGAACAATTTGGCGTAATTTAGGTTGTTTGAGAAATAAGCGTAAGTGCTTTGGTCCAAACTTGTGAATATTTGTGTAATTAATTTTTCTACCTTGGTCTATTTTTCTTGTTTTTTCTTGTTTATTTTCTTAGTTTTGAAAAATAGCATCATTTAATGAAAATTGGTTGGATGGTAGTTGTTCATACTTTGATGACCCATGTCCTTATTGTGGAGGACCACACTCGTGGCAAAATTATTTAAATTCTCCCGGGGGCGAATTGTGCGCACAATCTCAAACCCATGAGTGGAGTATTTGTGATAAGTGTGGTCGTCAAAATGGTCATTGGAATGATTGTGATTATTTGTCCTTCCCTTCCCCAAGCCCCCGCTATGATGATTCTACTTTTTGTGATGAAAATGATAGGGCTATGGAAATGGAAGAAGTTGAGTATGGTCAAAATGGAGAGTTCAAGCTCATGTTAGAATGCCTAATTGAAGGAGGAAACAAAGAACAAAGTGCCTTGGAGGAGCTTTTGGAGAATAGTCTCCAAAATGACTTGGCACTTGAAAGGTTGCACTCATAAATGGGAGAAATGCTTGAAGCTTTAGAGGTCCAAAAGGCCATGAAAGTAAATGATAGCCAAGAATTTTTCTTAGATGTGGAAGCCGAAAATCCTTCCTTGGCATTTAATCAAAACCAAGAAGAACTCTCAAATGCTCAAAATGAGAAGATGATGCTCATGTTGGAGACCATTCTTGCAAATGAGGAGAAGCACAACTTTGCATTCGAGGACTTGAAACAAAGCTTGACTCACAATGATCAATATATCCGCACATTGGAAGATCAAATGAAAATATTGGTTGAGGCTCACTATGCCCACCAACTTGAGAGTGTGGGAGGAAGTCAAGAAGAGTCCGATTTTGAGGAAGAAAGTGAGCTCTACTTTGAGGAATCAAGAATTGAACATCCGCCAACCGACTCCATGAGTGTTAATGATGCCGAGAAAAATATGGAATTAGAGTCAACCGGTGTAAATGAAAATTTGGTTGAGATTGACTCTAGTCCGGGGGAAAAAGAGGATGTCAAAATCTGGGAAGAATTGCAATTTGGAGGGTTGATGTCACATTCCACGCATTTTTCAACATTGGGATTGTGTGGTGAAATGGGAATTGAACTACACGAATCAATGAGGGATTGCGAGGAGGAATGACAAAGGCCATACATTTTACAATTTTAGGGAACAAGAAGGCAAAATGACATTCCTCATATGAAAGCCAAGAAATGCAAAATGAAGAAATTGAGGTTTGGCTTGATCATCAACTTACCACCCCCCACCGCTCGTGGTCACAATCTTGATTCCAAGTTGGGTGCCCAATTCATATCGTCCAAGTGGCGAGAAAAGTGGTAAAGTTGTTTTGCGTCGTGCGACGACGTTAAATGCGGCGCTTGGTGGGAGGCAACCCATTGTTTTTCAAAATTTTTAGTCATTTTTAAAATTTTCTTTCTTTAGAATAGCTTATTATATTGTTTCTAACCAATCTGCCAAGTTTCAAAAATTTTAGAGTTGAGTTGAGTAGGTCGGGGCGACGAAGAGCATGAAAAACAGTAGCTGGTGAAATTGCAGGGACACAGTTTTCGCAACTCTGGTTCGCATTTGCGAACCTGTCCCTTCGCAAAT
Source organism: Nicotiana attenuata (assembly GCF_001879085.1). Lineage (NCBI taxonomy): Eukaryota > Viridiplantae > Streptophyta > Magnoliopsida > Solanales > Solanaceae > Nicotiana > Nicotiana attenuata. The sequence continues at coordinate 325,904 of NW_017671129.1, forward strand.
CCCAAATTCCTGTCGCAATTGCGAACTATACAGAGTTCATTAAATTTTGCAATTGCGAAGTTATTGTTGCAATTGAGACATCAGAGAGGTAAAACAGGGTCGTTCACTCATTTTGAACAAAAGTGAAGAAACAGTTCTAAGGCCCTCAAACCTTTGTCTCCCTCACTCTCACCACTGTAAAAATCCATTATCTCTCATAACTAATTGCAGGAAATCAGGTATGAAAGCTTAATTACTTCTTCTTCTTCTTCTTATTTTCTCTTAAACCCTAGGTTTTCAAATGGGTAACATGTCCTTTGCCCGAAATTGTTTAAAAATTGTTCAAATCATAAGTTGATTTCTGGGTGAGGTTGGTTGAGAGTGTGTGTTTTGTTCTTTGCTAAAAATTTGGGGAAGTCTGAGTACCCAAGGCTTGTCAAATAGAAGTGAATTTTTTGTGCTTCTTATGTGATCGATGAAAGGCCCGAATGAGATTCTTGGCCGAAACATCGATATTTTTGTTGATTCATGGTTGTCTATAAAATCTAGTGCATGATTTATGTTTAAAAGATGATTGAGTTCAGTAAGAATGGCTTGGATTCCAAAATTTTAGGGCTTGGTATTGTTCTCTGAGGAAGATGAGGCTGGGGACGACGACCTCGCCATTGCGATGGCCTCTTCGCATTTGCGACTTCGCATTTGCGAAGAGGTGGTCGCAATTGCGAAAAACCCCAAGTCCAGCAAGCTTCGGAAATGCCAAAATTTCATCGCAATTGTGACTTTATCAGAAGTCTGTGTGCTTCGCATTTGCGAGAAGTTTTTCGCAATTGCGGCTTCTGATAAGTTCGCAATTGCGAAGATTTGTTGGGATTTGCGACATTAGAGAGCAGACAGTTCAATATCTCAAAATCCTGAAAAAAATTTAAGGCTGGGTTTCGACTGTCCGATCATTCCTTTGGCATATTTGATTCGTTTTGCACTATTCTTCATAGTCATACCATGTTTTCACTCCTAGCATTTGTTGACAGGTACTATAACTGAAAATGAGCACTAACTCTGACGATTCCACAAGTGACAACCCCTTGGAAGCTGAGCAGAACTATGATGCTCCCGTTGCTTGGTCCGAGGAAGAAGGAGAGGAGGATGCCTCTGAGTCAGACAGCGAGGAGAGCACCTGATGCAGTATTCAGGGAGCACTTTCCACCATTTTACTCTATCATGTTTAGTTGCATTGGGGACATTGCATAATCTTTAGTTCGGGGTGACTTCTTGTATAACTTTTTTTCTTGCATAATTGTGGATAACTGTGGATATGGCAGATTGGTACTTTGGGTGTTTTCATTTTGTTATTGTAATTTCATGTAATGTGTGATATTAGTATGTTTATTAGCTTCTTAAATTCTTGTTTTTATATATATCATGTTTTAGTTACTTGATGTTTATTAGCTTCTTAATTTTGGTTATTAGCTTCTAAATTTTTTTTAATGTATAATATGTTTTAGGTTAGTGGCGATATCCTTGGTTTTCTTTGTACCACGGTTCTTTTTCCAAGGATGCCAATTTTCTTCTTGAACCGGGTAATTGTTAGTAAATTTTTGTCGACTTATGATGGATAGATAGACAACTTTCTTAAGGGAATTAGTCTTGTAGTTTAGATATAGCTATGTTAATTTAGGAAGAATAAATGATTTGAGTTGGGGTTTGTGCCCATTGACCAAGTTGTGGCTTGCTTGGTACCAACATGATTTAAACCTCGGCATATGAATTTTTGGTCGTTGAAAAAGAAAATAATTGAAGTAAAGATGTCATGACTTTTAAACTCAAATTTTGGCTCTTTGATTCACTAAATAGCTTCCTATGCTATATGTAACCTCTTTGAGTCATTAGTTTCAATTGGATTTTGAATTTGTATTCCACTTGAGTGTTCATGTGCCATGTGTGGTGAGATTTAGTGTGAGTTCTTTTGCATTACTTGTAGTCTAGAACTTGCCCGGAATGTGCTTCAAGGCGAAATCATAGACTAACTTGGTTTGAAAAATGATATTAGGCCTTCCTTGGACCGCTATTGTGCCTTAAATTTCCTACCCTTGAATATTTTCCCTAGTCAACCCATTTTGAGCCTTTAACCTTGTTCTTTGGCAACCATGTTACAAGCTTTAATCCTTTGTTCTTTATCGATCTAGCTTTTAGCACCCTACCTCCCTAATTACTTTGAAAGTGTAAACATAGGCTGAAAGCCTAAGTTTGGGGGTGAAGGTTGGAAAAGTTGTGATATGGAAGTTGTTTAAAAGGTGAAAGGTAGAAAAAAAATTGATAAAAATGAAACCTTCCTTGATTTTGAAAAGGAAAGAAGAAAAAAAAATTATAATAAAATGATAAGAAGTTGTGAATAAAGGGAAGATAAGGTGTGAAATGAAAAGTGAAGAAACGATGGAGAATGTTTTTGAAGGAAGTGGACTTCGATTATAAGTTTTGTAGTGCTGGGCTTTGGGGAGGTTTTGAGTCACTCTAATCAAAATTGTGCCCTACCTTAACCAAAAGCCTAAACTACAACCCTTTAAGTCTTAGTTGATTTTGAACCAAGTTGTCTACATTAGTGGAAAAATACATGAAGGGCAAGCCTATGGTACTACTTGTATGCATTTGAACATCTTTGTGAGAGAGAGTTAATTCTTTCCATTTGATATCCCATTTTTATTTTGAATTAAGATTTATGAGGGTGGGATTCTCTCTTAAATGTGAGGGCACATGAGATTTGAGTTGTGAATTTAATCCCATTTTCAATTGGAAGGAATGACCAAAGAGAGATAATTGTGATAGAGAGGCAAATTTTGAAGCTGTAGTGTCATGACTTGATTTGCTACTTTGATTTGCATAATGCTTGAGCACTTGAAATGTAATGAAGTTCATGAAAAGTGTTCGGCAATTCATATGCGTTGGTTTAATTGTTGGTACCAATCGAAGTCATGCATTTGTGCTTATAATAGACCTTTTTGGCTTGGCATGATAAGGATGCAATGTTGATTTAAATACTTGGGAGGAGATTTTGTCGCTTTCATTGCTTGAGGACAAGCAATAGTTTAAGTTTGAGGGTTTGATAAGTTGGTATTTTACCAACTTATCTTGTCTTTAAGCCTACATTTTGCTATATTTGAGTGATAAATCATGTGTTTAATGCCATTTACTTCTATATTACAGGTTCTATGTGATTTAGAAGTTATCTTGAAGAAACCAAGTGAAACGAGTCAAAAAGGAGCCAAAAAGAAGAAAATCTAGGAAGGGGCCTCAGTTGTCGCAATTGCGACACATTTATGGGAAATGCGAACAAAGCAGTAAAGGGAATTGCGAGTGGACCTTCGCAAATGTGAAGGAAGACAAATCAGGCAGTCTTCGCAAATGCGAAGAAGAAGGCAACCTTCGCAAATGCGAAAGTAAATAGTGTAGCCATAGTTCGAAATTGTGAACTTATGTTCGCAAATGCGAAAAGCGCGATTCAGTTCTGGGAAATTCTGAAAATTCACATTTTTTGGCCCCAAACCATTTAACACCCGACTTAACTCATTTGTAAAAGATCTTTTGGCTTATTTTCAGTTCCAAACACTAGAGAGAACAAGGTTGGAAGCTAGGATTTGCACACACACTTTGGTCTTGAAGATTTGAAGCTTTTGGTGAAGAATTTCTTACCCATTTATGTTCATTTCTTCATTTCCTTGCTTTGTATTGAATATCTAAGTGTGTGGTATTTATTTCAACACTTGAATCTTGTTTATGGAAATAATTATATTTAAAGTGTGGATTAAATACCTTATTGTGCTTATGTAATGAATGATTTTTATCCTTTTATGAAGTGAGTTATTGTTACTTTAATTATTCTTGTTCTTTAATATTTTCAAAGGGATTAGCTAACCCTAGGACTCGCCCATTAACTCTGAATTAATTTTGGGAAAGATTATTTGGGGTTGGGAAAGATTAATTAACAAGAACTTGAGGCTTTAACCTTCATTTTATAGATTCTACCTAGGGATAGGATTGAACTACTTGTAGCCATATCCGGGTGTGCTTAATCTCCTAATTGTTTTAGGGATAATTCAATTAGGAAGTCTTGTTAGTCTTTGGAAGAAGCTAATATAGAATTATTACCCGTGGCTAATTAACATAAACTCGCTCATATTTGTAAAATCGTGAAATACATTGGATCGTTACTTGAGTGTAATTCCCGATGCATCCATACTTGTAGCCAATGATAATTTTACTTGCTTTCTAGGTTAGTTTACATTTCCGCATTTAGGTATAAATATTTTCTCAAAACAAATTCTAAGTGTTTGGCATTGCATAACAAGTGATAATTCTCTTACATTCCTAATCGCCTACATATTATTCTCTGTGGGATTCGACCCCGACTCATAGTTGGGTAAATTATATTGCATGCGACCGTGTTCATTTACTTTTTAGTAGCGGATTTGGATGTCATCAACAAGTCCTTGTCCAACTGGACAGTGCTGAAGTCTAACACGTGGGATGGATCGTTGTGATACTTCCGAAGCATGTACACATGGAACACTGAATGCACAGCTGATAAACTTGGCGGCAACGCAAGTCTCTAAGCCACCTCTGCCACTCGATCAAGAATCTCAAACGGGCCAACGAATCTAGGGCTAAGCTTGCCCCTCTTCCCAAATCTCATCACGCCCTTCATAGGCGACACCCGAAGCAACACCCGCTCGCCGACCATGAATGCCACATCACGAACCTTACGGTCAGCATAACTCTTTTGCCTGGACTGAGCTGTACGAAGCCTATCCTGAAAAATCCTGACCTTGTCCAAGGCATCCTGTACTAAATCTGTACCCAACAACCGAGCCTCTCCCGGCTCAAACCACCCAACCGGCGACCGACACCGCCTACCATATAAAGCCTCATAAGGAGCCATCTGAATGCTCGACTGGTAACTGTTGTTGTAGGCAAACTCTGCTAAAGGCAAAGACTGATCCCACGAGCCTCCAAAGTCAATGACACAAGCTCGGAGCATATCCTCCAAAATCTGAATAGTGCGCTCGGACTGCCTGTCCGTCTGAGGATGAAATGATGTGCTCAACTCGACCCGTGTGCCCAACTCACACTGAACTGCCCTCCATAAATGCAAGGTAAACTGCGTACCTCGATCAGAAATGATAGACACGGGCACACCATGAAGACGAACAATCTCCCAGATATAGATCTCAGCAAACCTCTTAGAAGAATAGGAGGCTGCCACATGAATGAAATGCACTGACTTGGTCAGCCTATCAACAATAACCCACACTGCATCAAACTTCCTCTGAGTCCGTGGGAGTCCAACAACGAAGTCCATAGTGATACGCTCCCACTTCCACTCGGGAAGCTCAATCCCCTAAAACAAACCACTAGGTCTCTTATGCTCGTACTTGACATGCTGACAATTCAAACATCGAGCCACATACGCAACAATATCCTTCTTCATCCTCCTCCACCAATAATGCTGCCGCAAATCCTGATACATCTTAGCGTCGCACGGATGAATAGAGTACCAGGAACTGTGGGCCTCCTCTAGAATCACTCTTGAAGTCCATCCACATTAGGCACACAAATACGACCCTGCATCCTCAAAACTCCATCATCTCCCACTGTGACCTGCTTGGCACCACCGTGCTGCACCGTGTCCTTTAGGACACACAAATGGGGATCATCATACTGCCGATCTCGAATGCGCTCCAATAACGAAGAATGAGCGACTGTTCAAGCTAACACACGGCTGGGCTCAGAGACATCCAACCTCACGAACTGATTGGCCAAAGCCTGAACATCCAAAGCAAGCGGTCTCTCCCCGACCGGAATATATGCAAGACTGCCCATACTGGCTGACTTTCTACTCAAAGCATCGGCCACCACATTGGCCTTCCCCCGATGGTATAAGATGGTGATATCATAGTCCTTTAGTAGATCCAACCACCTTCTCTGCCTCAAATTTAGCTCCTTCTGCTTGAACAAGTATTGCAAACTCTTGTGATCCGTGAACACCTCGCATGACACGCCATACAGATAATGCCTCCAAATCTTCAACGCGTGAACAATGGCTGCTAACTCCAAATCATGAACCGGATAGTTCTTCTCATGAATCTTCAACTGACGCGAAGCATAAGCAATGACCTTGCCATCCTGCATCAACACCGCACCAAGTCCAATACGAGATGCATCACAATAAACTGTATATGACCCTGAACCTGTGGGCAAAACCAACACTTGCGCCGTAGTCAAAGCTGTCTTGAGCTTCTGAAAGCTCACCTCACACTCGTCTGACCACTTGAACTGAGCACCTTTCTAGGTCAACCTGGTCATCGGGGTTGCGATAGATGAAAACCCCTCCACAAACCGACGGTAATAGCCTTCCAAACCCAAGAAACTCCGGATCTCTGTAGCTAATGTGGGTCGAGGCGAGTTCTTGACTGCCTCTATCTTCTTTGGATCCACATGAATACCCTCTGCTGATACAACATGACCCAAGAATGCAACTGAACTCAACCAGAACTCACACTTCGAAAACATAGCATACAACTGACTATCTCTCAGAGTCTGAAGAACCACTCTCAGATGCTGCTCATGCTCCTCCCGGCTGCGGGAATAGATCAAAATATCATCAATGAAGACTATCACGAACGAGTCTAAGTAAGGCTTGAACACTTGGTTGATCAAATCCATAAAAGCCGCTGGGGAATTTGTCAACCCAAATAACATCACCAAGAACTCATAATGCCCGTACCGAGTGCGGAAAGCTGTCTTAGGGACATCGGATGCCCTAATCCTCAACTTATGGTAGCCAGATCTCAAGTCAATCTTCGAAAATACCTTGGCACCCTGAAGCTGATCAAACAAATCATCGATCCTCGGCAGTGGATACTTATTCTTGATTGTAACCTTGTTCAACTGCCGGTAATCTATACACATTCTCATAAAGCCCTTATCAAGCAAGTCTTGCAACTGCTCCTTCAATTCTTTCAACTCAGGCGGGGCCATACGATACGGCGGAATAGAATGGGCTGAGTGCCCGGAGCCAAATCAATGCAGAAGTCAATATCCCTGTCGGGTGGCATACCCGGCAGGTCTGAAGGGAAAACCTCAGGAAACTCACGAACAACAGGCACAGAATCCATAGAAGGAACCTCAGCACTAGAATCACGAACATATGCCAAATAGGCCAAACACCCCTTCTCGACCATACGCCGAGCCTTCATATACGAGATAACACTACGGGTAAAATGACCAGGAGTCCCTCTCCACTCTAAACGAGGCAACCCCGGCAAGGCTAAGGTCACAGTCTTGGCATGACAGTCCAAGATAGCGTGGTAAGATGATAACCAGTCCATCCCCAATATGACATCAAAATCAACCATGTCCAAAAGTAATAAGTCTACTCGGGTCTCAAGACCCCCAATCACCACTATACAAGAACGATGGACACGATCTACCACAATAGAATCACCCACCGGTGTACACACATATACAGAAGCACTCAAAGAATCACTAGGCATGACCAGATATGGTGCAAAATAAGATGACACATAGGAGTATGTAGACCCCGGATCAAATAGAACTGAAGCATCTCTACTACAAACTAGAATAGTACCTATGATAACTGCATCGGAAGCCTCAGCCTCAGGTCTGGCTTGAAGAGCATAACATCGGGGCTGGGCCCCACCACTCTGAACTACATCCCAAGGACGGCCTCCTGCTGGCTGGCCTCCACCTCTAGCGGCCTGAGCTCCACCTCTAATACCTCTACCTCCACCTCTAGCACCCCTACCTCCACCTCTAGCTGGCTGAGCGGGCGGTGAAAACTCGGTGCCTGAACCATAGCACGGGAACCCTGGTGCTGAGAACTGCTTGGTGCTCGAGGGCAAAATCTAGTAATATGCCTCGTGTCGCCACAAGTAAAACAAGCCCTCGGCTGCTGGGGCTGACGACCCTGAAAACTCTAAAGTGGAGGTGCACTGATAGGAGCTGGCGTTGCACTATAGGACTGCTGATCAAAATACTGCATGTGAGAACCACGGCCACCTGGGGCACCGTGAGAAGCCTGAAGTGCTGAATAAAACGGCCTGGGAGGATGGCCCCTACCAAAAGAATCCTTGCCTCCAGACGAGGCACCACTGAACCTACCAGAATGACGAGGTCTCTTGTCTGACCCCTGACCACCCCCCTGTGATAGAACCATCTCAACTCTCCTGGCCACATTGGCCGCCTCCTGAAAAGAAATCTCACTCCCCGTCTCCTTGGCCATCTGAAGTCGAATAGGCTAAATGAGTCCCTCAATGAACCCCTCACTCTCTCTCTCAGTGGGAAGTATAAGAAGAGCATGGCAGGCCAAATCAATAAACCTGGTCTCGTACTGAGTAACAGTCATAGAACCCTGCTGGAGACGCTCAAACTGCCTCCGATAGATCTCCCTCTGAGTGATAGGAAGAAACTTCTCCACAAATAGCTGAGAAAACTGATTCCAAGTCAAAGCTGGTAACCCAACTGGTCTAGCCAAACAATAATCTCTCCACCAAGTCTTGGCAGATCCAAATAAGCGAAAAGCAGCAAAGTCGACCCCATTGGTCTCCACTATCCCCATGTTCCTGAGAACCTCATGACAACTGTCTAAATAATCCTGGGGATCCTCAAAAGATGCACCGCTATAAATGGTAGTGAAGAGCTTGGTGAACTTGTCCAATCTCCACAAGGCATCAACAGACATAGCTGCTCCATTACCGGCCTGAGCTACCACACCCGGCTGAACTGCTCCAACTGGCTGAGCTGCTGGAGTCTGAAACTGGGGAGTCATCTGCTCCGGAGTGCGGGTAGCAGGAGTCTGGGCTCCTCCTCCAGCCTGAGACACGGCTGGTACTGCAGGAAGCAAGTCTGCCTAGGTGACACTCTCCATAAGGCCCACTAGACGGACCAGAGCATCCTGGAGTACTGGGGTAGCAATGAACCCCTCTAGGACCTGAGTTGGGCCCACCGGAACTGCCTGGGCCGGAACCTCATCATCAAACTCAACCTAAGGCTCCGTCGCTGGTGCTGCTGCTCTGGGCTGAGCTCTGCTCTTCCTCGGCCTCTAGCGCGGCCTCGGCCTCGCCCTCTGCCCCTCGTGGGAGCTGTTGCTGGGGGCTCGGGCTGTTGATCAGTGGATGAGGAAGCACGTGTTCTCGCCATCTGCGAAAGAACAGAGTAGAAATTCAATTAGCATTGAGAAACCAAACCGCACGACAGGAAAGAATAGATGTGAAGTTTTTCCTAACTCCTTAGCCTCTAGGGGATAAATACATATGTCTCTGTACCGATCCCTCAGACTCTACTAAGCTTGTCCGTGAATTGTGAGATCTAAGTAACCTAGAGCTCCGGTACCAACTTGTCCCGACCCGGATTTCCCACCCTCGGGAGTCGTGATAGCGCCTCCTAGTAAAAGCTAGGCAAGCCAACCATTTGTATTATTTACCTTTTTCCCATTTTAATCCTTTAACAATTAAGAACCAACATCATATAAACAGCAAAATTTAATAAGCGGAAGACTGAAATGTAATATCTTAATAATGATACCTATACCAATCCATAACATAAACTACTCAGAACTGATGTCACAATTTCACAGACTGTCTAGGAATACTACAAATAAAGGTCTGAAAGATTAAAACGACACTGTCTCTGGAATACATGAAAGAAACAGAATGAAAAGATAGAAGGAGACGCCAAGGCCTGCGGACGCCTGCAGGACTACCTCGGGTCGCCTGATGAACTAGAAGCAGCAACCTCACTGCGGTCCGAAAGCTACAGCACCGGGATCTGCACAAAAGAGTGCAGAGTGTAGTATCAGCACAACCGACCCCATGTGTTGGTAAGTGCCTAGCCTAACGTCAGCGAGGTAGTGACGAGGCTAGGACTAGACTACCAAATAAACATGTGCAGTTAAATCATGTACAGCGGAATATAAAGGCAAATATTTACAGTAAAAGATAGGAGGGGGGTTATGCTGCGGGGTATATCAGGAAACAACAGAAACCAATAGAGAAAAGCAAAGAACGCCATAATTCAATTACCAACAAAAGATAAGGAAATAAGGAAAAAGTAGACATGTGATACAGGTTGCAGGCGTGCAACCCGATCCCAAGTCATATAGTACCGTTGCGGGCGTGCAACCCGCTCCCATTTCATATAGTACCGTTGCAGGCGTGCAACCTGCTCCCATTTTATATATTAGCATTGCAGGCGTGTAACCCGCTCCCACTTCATATATTATCGTTGCAGGCGTGCAACCCGCTCCCATTTCATATATTACCATTGCAGGCGTGCAACCCCCTCCCATTTTATTGCTAAAGATGTATGCTCTCTGAAGTTTGCTCACGTGGTCGCGGTCATGTTACTGCGGTCTGCGGTGGTCTCGTGTGGCTGCGTCCCAATTGTGCGGTCCGCGTGGGCTATTTCCTGCAAAGGTTCACAAATTAAACCCAGCAGAGTCCGCGGTCATTTTCACGCGCTGCACTGGTGGGTAAGTACGGGCCCCACGGTTTTCTATAAATAGGGACCTAAGGCCTCATTTTACACTTTTGGCAAACTTGAATACCTGAGCCCTAATATTCTATGTTCATCTCTGAGCCGTTCTTGTGTGTTTGCATCAAGTACTTTGATTCTTCATATTCCTGATAACATTTCTTGCAAATATCATTAATTAGCCTGTATTTTTAATTTTTATTTGCTTCCCAGTAGTTGTAGCTTCTTCTTTCTTTCCATTTTTTTCCTTAGGTTTAATGATTAGGTTAGTGTTTATGTTAGTTTTTGAATGCTGGGTATGATTTTCATGTTGGGTAATTGAGTAGGGACAACTAGGACTCAAAAACTTGAACAAAAATGGACGAATTTATCAAACCCTAACTCAGTCCCTACGTTAGCCTCAGCGCGGCCCGCGGTCCTTTTCTCGCGGTCCGCATGGCCATGACGCGGCCGCACTACTGATGGTGCGGTCCGCGGTGGCCCATTGCTTGAAAAATTAGCCTGCTCCAGCGCGTCCGCTTCCTTAATTGTGCGGCTCGCGCTGGCTCAACGCGGTCGCGCCCCCATTTTACGCAATCCGCATTGGTGATAATCAGAGAGGTGATATTATTGGTGTTTGTTCAGTGCGGCTCGCGGTCATTTTCACGCGGCCCGCGGTGCCTCCCATGCGGCCGCACCCCTGATGGTGCGGTCCGCGATGACCTGTTCTGAAAGGCGTTCTGCAATTTTTCCTGCTAATATTTTGCAATTGTTTTCATCAACTTATACATTGCCTGTGCTTCAACTAACAAAGTTAGACATGTTTGCTTGCAGAAAATGGTCAAACTAAGAGGTCGAAGTGCAAAACAACCCGAACGAGGTGACTCCTCCCGGGGAGGCAAAGGGAAACAAACAAAACTCACTCCCCGACCAAAACTGAAAACAAGAAAGCAACTAGTAGTGAGTGATGACGACCAGTCGGGGAGTGAGTACCTAGCTTCTCAGGACCTCTCAGCTGACTCGAGGCAAGCCCTCTCAGTCCCAGCTCCACCTACAGCCCAAGCTCCACAAAATGTACAGTCTGAGTCGTCTGATGGCTCAGCAGCAGGTAGCGGCGAATACTCCACCTCCCCCACAGCTTCAGTATCTAGGGAGAGTGCAGCAGGGGGACTAACAGTGATGATGCAGTTCCAGATAGTGGGGTGCCCGAGATTGGTGGTATTGAAAGAACAGGAAAAGCTGAGGTTTGGGCAGTTTAAACAACTGGATATCAGCTGCGACATCCAAGTTGTCCACATTGGCTACTTCAGTTGAGGCCCAGTCACCACCAGCCACTGTTTAGATTCCTCAGTCTATTGAGGATACATTGAAGAAGCTCCTGGCCAACCAGGAGAAGATTATGGAGACTCAGGCTGCCTTGACTAAGGCGCTAGATTCACATGGCAAAGCTCTAAAGGAGCTTTCCAAGGAGCACAAAAATATAAGAAAGTCAAGTGCGTCTAAGGAGTCGGTGAAGGTGCTTAGAGCGGACGTGGACAAGCTATTGGCAGATCATATGCCTTTAGACTTGTTATTTGAGGATTCAGCTCCTCCAGCAGCAGCACCAGAGCCACAGCAGGAGCAGGCACCCAGGCCTCCAAGGAAGAAAAGGAAGCTTCCCAGTACAGAGGGTGTAGTGATTGAGCTTGCAGAGACTCAGGAGATTCCCTCCAGTGATGCACCCGATATTCAGCCAGTCCAGGAGCAGGCCACTGTCCCAGCAGTAGAGCAGCAGCAGGCCGGGAACCAGTCTGAGGTTCCTGCCCATACAGAGGATCAGGGGACCACTGAGGATCCCATGCAAACGGACCAGGCCTAGGGAGCTCTTCTATATCCTTCCATTGATTTTTTGTGCTTATTTGTGTAGTTGGCATTGGGGACAATGCCAGCTCTTAGTTCGTGGGGGTGCGCCCTTACATTTAGTTTTTGGATTATCTGGATGACTGTACATATTAGATTCTCATTTTATGTTCTGTTGATTTGATTTTCTAGTTGGTCTGTATATAACTTTATATTTTAGCTACTTTTCTTGTACTTTTTATTCTCTTTTGGTCTGTATATAAAGATACATTCGGTATATTTGCATCCCTTATTGTATATTCTACTCCCCGATTGTACATATTCATTCTGTTTTTCTATTTTCGCAAAATTTTTTGTTTTTTTAGCTTCATAGATAGGCTCGTAGCCTTTTGTTTTGTTTTTGGCGTTTTCAATAAGCCCTTGGTTTTCTTAATGCCACGGTTCTTTCCAAGGGTGGAGTATAGTGAGAACCGGGTGGCTCTTCCCAATGATAGATGGCGTGACAACCTTCTTAAGGGTTTGAGTCCATTTTTGATTTTTCTTTTGTTTTTGATATTTCGTAGTTAAGGGTACCTCAGGCAAAGCTCCACTTGGGCCTAACACATTTGCCTTCGATCCCATGATCAAAGACATAATGTTGTGTTTAGGATGGTGAAAGTCGTGGACTTGAGACTCTTGTGTTGACCAAACAATCATCATGTGGTCTTTTTGGACCATTGTGCGCTTGAATCATAACTGAGGTCGTTGTGGGCCCTCGACTAGATGTCTTTAGCAATCCCGTAGCATGTGTGGTGAGGAATCGAATTGTGAGTCCAAGTCCCGAGCCAGTGATCTAGAACTTGCCCTGAATGTTTGTTGACGCGAAATCCTAGGTGAAATTTAACTTTAGAAGTGATTATAGGCTCTCCTTGGTCCCAATGTTAAGTTGAACAATTCAATGGCCTACTAATGAAATGATCCCTAGTTAACCCTTTCGAGCCGTGAACCTTTTTCTTTCAAGAACCAATGTTACAAGCCTATACCCGTTCTAAAAGATACCCTCTCTTGGCACCCAAAATCTTCCCTTGAGTAATGGCAACTGTCTAAGTTTGGGGGAGGAGAGACAAGAAAGGAAGTAAAGTGGTAAAAGGTACAAAAGCAAAAGAAAAAAAAAAGGGAAGCAATGAAAAATAAAGAAAAGAAAAAGACAAAAAGAAAGACCAATGGAAAAAAAGAATAAAAAGGGGATTCAAAGGAAACAAAAGTGAAAAAGGCGTGAAAAAAGTAGAAAAAGGAGAAATGATTTGAATTGCATAAGAAAGAGTGACAATGTGTCCCTCTAACCCCTTGAAAAGAAGTGAAATACTCAAATGAGTCAAGAAAGTGTGCCAAAATAAATCAAAAGAAGTGCTTAAGGGAAGATTGAACCCATTTGAACAAAAACATGTCCTACCCTTACCCAAAAGCCTTCACAATGACTCCGCAAAAGCCCTATATGATCTCGAGTTGAAGGGAGCCTACATTAGTGGATACTTACATAAGGGGCAAGCATATGGTACCTAGAGCCGGACTTGTGGCCTTCTTCTTGAGAGAGATGAGTGAAAGTCCATCAACCTCGGTTTGTGTGTCAATACTCTAAAAGGTGAGGTTCGCTTAGGGAGAGTTGAGGATTTGTGAGTTTGGGTTCCACAATGACCAAGGTATTTGAGAAAAGTTCTTTGATGAAATGTGTCAACGCTTGATGCTCTTGTGTCACACTTGAACCATAGTTTTTGAAGTTTAAAATGTGTTAATGATGCATTCGTATTGAGGGCAATTGTTAGTCCCAATTGATGCTTGTTGAGGTTACTTTAGGATAGCTGGAATTACTTGGATGTTCCTTTAAGGGGTGGGTCTTATTTTGTTTGCTTGAGGACAAGCAAAGGTTTAAGTTTAGGGGAGTTGATAAGTAGGATTTTAACGTGTTTTATGTCCCTACTTGCCTATGCTTTGAGTATAATTTGATACAAAATAATCTCAAAATGCTCACAGGTTGTGCTTGATTGCAGGTTTGAGCGACAAAATGACTGAAATGTCAAAGATCGGCTCTAAACGGAGTGAAACCTGCTCAAGTATCAAAGGCCAAGTAAAGTGATGGAAAAAAGAGCCTAGTGCGGACCGCACAAAAGTGCACGCGGCCGCACTAGGAGATTCAGAGAAGTGCATATTCAGGGCTCTCACAATGCGGCCGCGGTTGGATTTATGCGGCCCGCGTTCAGCTCACACGGCCGCGCCACTTTTTTATGCGGCCCGCGCTAAGAGATTCAGAGAGATGCCAGTTGGGACCAGAGCAAGCCACGCGGCCGCGGTCACACTTACGCGGTCCGCGCCAAAGCTCCTGCGGCCGCACTACACTTTCGCGCGGTCCGCGTCCCTCAACTTCAGAGAGTTAAAGTTCAAGAGTTCAAGAGCCAACGCGGCCGCGCTACCTTTTTGCGCGGCCCGCGCTGACCCCGCAGGGGTATTTTTGTCCAGTTTTTCCAGCCACTATAAATAGATCTTTTCTCCATTTTTAGGTTAAGTTTTAATTTCTCTGAGGCTGCTGAGCTCGTGAGAACACTGGGTTTAGCCATTTTCGGCATTTTTGACCTTCAATATTGTATTTCTTCCTTAATAATCAATTAATATGTTTGCTTCTTCATCTATTTCTTTAATTTTTGCATCTAGCATGAGTAGCTAAACTCACTAGCTAGGGTTGTGGCTCAACCCTAGTGTGGGTAATTGATGGGTGTTGCCATCTAAGGATAGATTGATATTGGGTGTTTGCTATTTGGGTTAATTTTAGGTTTTAATTAAGGATTGGTGGTTGCAAACACTGATTCTAGCTTGGTGGGTTTAACTCTTCTTGAGAAAGAGAGTCTATGACCCCAAAATTGACCCAACAAGGAATTGGGATGGACCCATGAGAAATGGTAGTCCCAATTAACGGGTTAAACCTCGAGAGAGTAATTACCCTACTTGAACCCTAGTTGCTTGATCTAATTGGCCTACCCAATTGGTCTCGAGAGAATCAATTGGGCAAAATCACTCTCTCTACCGAGAGGTGTGAGAGTGGGTACAATTGAGTAACGGTTATAGCATAAGCCCCAAATATGTCAATTTACTCTTAGTAGCATCTATCCGTTAGTTAGCCACCTAGGCAATGCCACAACCCTAGTGCCTTTCTCTATATTAATTACAACTTAGCAATATCTCCGTAGCATAATTTAGCTTCAAACATTAGTCTTATAATAGTAGACATAACTATCAAAACCAAAGATATTAGAAGTGACATTAGAAGCACAACTGGAATTCTAGACTAAACAGACAATACAACTCCATTACTAGCTCCCTGTGGAAATTCGATCCCGAACCGCTATTCGGGTAAAAGCTGTTGAAACCCGCTCTTCCTACCTTAGTGTAGTGTCGAGTCGGCAGCGATCATGCAACCCGCTCCCATTTCATATGTTACCGTTGCTGGCGTGCAACCCACTCCCATTTCATATATTACCGTTGCAGGCATGCAACCCGCTCCCATTTCATATATCCACACCAATTATAAAAGAATCCCGGCGAGGGAACAGTAGTATAACAACAACATCCCGGGAAGGAAATAATAATATAACAACAACATCCCGGCAAGGGAACAATAATATAACAACAACATCCCGGCAAGGGAACAATAATATAACAACAACATCCCAGTAAGGGAACAATAATATAACAACAACATCCCGGCAAGGGAACCATAATGATAGTCATCATATTAAGCATGAATAAACCACGACAGAGTCACAACAATTACAATACAAGACTCACGAGCATGCTTGACACCGACGTATAGATACTCGTCACCATGCCTATACGTCGTACTCCACAATTAACACATAGCAAATAAGACACCACTCATAATCCCTCAAGCTAAGGTTAGACCAAACACTTACCTCGATGCCACGAACACAATTCAAGCCTCAACTACCGTTTTACCTCTTGATTCCACCACCAATTCGCTTGTACTAGGCCACAAGTTACATAACTATATCAATAAATGCTAAATGAATCAATTCTAATGCATGAAAATAGATTTTCTAAAGTTTTTCCCAAGTCAAAAATCGACCATGGGCCCACATGGTCAAAACCCGAGGTTCGAACCAAAACCCGATTACCCATTCACCCACGAACTCAAAAATATAATTTGTTTTGAAATCGGACCTCGAATCGAGGTCCAAATCCCCAAAATTCGAAAATCCTAAGTTCTACCCAAAACACCCAATTTCCCCCATGAAAACCCTTGATTTTGAGTTGAAATCATGTAAAAGATGTTAGAGATTAAAGAAAACGAGTTAGAAATGACTTACAATCGATTTTTGGAAGAATAGTTGTCTTTGAAAAATCGCCCAAAGGTTTTTAGGTTTTGAAAAGATAAAATGCGTCTAAGTTATGATTTTGCAGGTTGCAGATGTCGCAATTGCGACCAGGGTTCGCAATTGCGAACCCTTCAGAAGTCTGCTTTCTTCGCATTTGCGATTGGATGTTCGCAATTGCGAACTCGCATTTGCGATGGGAATGTCGCATTTGCGACAACTGGCACATTCAGAAGACTTCGCATTTGCGAAGGGTACCTCGCATTTGCGAGGTAGTGCTGGTCCTGGGCTCATCGCATTTGCGACATAATTCTCGCATTTGCGAGATTTGCTTAGCCTGCAGGCCTGCAACATACCAGCAATTCCTAAGTTCAAATTTCACTCCGTGGCCTATCTAAAACTCACCCGAGCCCTCGGGGTTCTAAACCAAACATGCACACCAACCTAAAAACATCATACGGACTTGCTCGTGCAATCAAATCATCAAATAACATCAACAACTATGAATTAAACCCCAAATTCATGAAATCATTCAAGAACACCAAAATTTCCAATTTCTCAACTTTAAGTTCGTTTTATACCAAACCAATTCCGATCTTTACCAAACTTTTCAGATTCAACCAAATTATTATTTCAAACTTGTACTGGGCTCCAGAACCAAAATATGGGCCCGATACCATAAATTTCAAACATCTTTCATTTCCAAAAACTCATATATATTCCAGAAAATAATTTTCTTCAAAAATTCGTTTCTCGGGCTTGGTACTTCGGAATTCGATTCCAGTCATACGCCCAAGTCCCATATTTTCCTACGGACCCTCCGAGATCGTCATATCACGGGTCCGGGTCCGTTTACCTAAATGTTGACCGAAGTCGACCTAAATTCATTTTAAAAGCAAAATTTATCATCTTTCACAGATTTTCACATAATGGCTTTCTGGATACACGTCCGGACTGCGCACGCAAATCGAGGTGAGATAAAAAGGAGATTTTAAGGCCTCGGAACACAGAATTTATTTCTAAAATAAGTGATGGCCTTTTGGGTCATCACAATTTATCAAGCATCGGAGCGATGTAATGAACAGTTGAGAATAAACCATCAACACTTGTCATATATATGTAAGTGTAAATTATCACATATGAAATAAAATCATACACTCTATTATAATCTATTATATATATATATATANTATATATATATATATATATATATAGTCCTTAATTAAAATTATATTAACATATAAGTATACATATATTGTTGTTGCTACAACTTAAGTATTAATATAGCGCTACAAATTATAGAACTATACACTTTGTTTTTAAATGTGTTATATTAAATTTTAATCAAATATAATTAAATTTTCAATTGATCCACTAATGAAATATCCGGGCAAAGTACTAATAAGGTGATCAAGAATAAAACATTCAAGACTATGTTGATTGTACACCCATCTTGGAGCATCTAGTCACTCATTATACCGGAGCATGTAGTCACTTAAACTTCAAGATTTGTTTCTTATTTATTCATTAATCAAGCATCGCAGCGATGTAATGAACAGTTGAGAATAAATCATCAATGTTTGTCATATATATGTAAGTGTAAATTATCACATATGAAATAAAATCATACACTCTATTATAATCTATTACACGTATATGGATATGAAGTGTAATTTATACTAAAGCATACAGATGATAAACATTATAAATATAATTGTCACGACTCAATCCTCCCTCCGTGAGTTGTCGCCTAACATTTGCGGAAATAACCAAAAATGAAAGTGAAACCTTAATAACTAACAACAACAGATAATTAAATAACTGATAGAAATGTCGTCCGGCATATGCAATGACCAACTCCCAAAATATATATAGAATTTTTTTCAAGACCTGGCACATCATAAGTCACAAGCTTTTAAGAATCTGACTAACTGTTTCTATACATCAGTAACTAGAAGAAGTAAAGGAGGAACAACATAAAAGGGCTAGAGGGGGACTCCGAGGTCTGCGGGCGTTGGCAGATGTACCTTGAAGTCTCCGGAGCAGCAGCAAGCACGAAACTAATAGCAGGGCTGGTAGGAGGTACCTGGATCTGCACGCGAAAACATGTGCAGAAGAGTAGCATGAGTACACCACAATGGTACCCAGTAAGTGCCAAGCCTAACCTCGCTCGAGTAGTGATGAGGTCAGGTCAGGGCCCTACTAGTGTGTGTGTGTGTGTGTGTGTGTGTGTGTGTGTGTGTGTGTGTATATATATATATTAAATAAGGCAGAATAAAGTAATCCTACAGTTTAGACTAAGTACAAGTCAAGTGAGAAGCAGGGATCCACTAAGCATGCTGCATGGAGTTCAAATAAGCATTTAAGACACGTAGATATGCTATTCTAGGCTAAACAGGATAACTAACACATGCTGGCATAACTCAACTAAAATGAAACAAGTTATTACTCAGTAAAAATTGGATTTTACAACAAATAGCTCATGTACGCACTCGTTACCTCACGTACACGGCGCTCACATATCACAACAACACCAAATCCTAAAGGGAGTTCCCTTACACAAGGTTAGGCAAGCCACTTACCTCGAACCAAGCTCAATCAATCGGTAACAATACCTTTTCCACGATTATCCGACTCCGAATGGCCCAAATCTGCCAAAAACAATCACACGCCATAAATATAACTATAAGAAACCAATCTAATTAATAAAATCAAGGCTTAAGCAAGAAATTAGAAAATCGCCCCAAAAAGTCGACCTGGGCCCACGTCTCGGAATCGGGTAAAGTCACAAAATATAAACACCCATTCACTCACGAGTTCACTCGTACCAAAATTATCCAAATCTGATATCAAAATCCCAATCAAAACTCAAAAAACTTAGTTGAAGAACTTCTCCCATTTTTTCCCAATTTTCCAACCCAAATCCGGAATTAAAGGATGGAATTAATGATAGATTAGTGGGATATAACCAAAAATAAGTGTAGAATCATTACCCAATCGATGTCTCTGAAAATCCCTCAAAATCTCGTCCAAATCCGAGCTCCCTATCTCAAGTTTTGATAAAAATGGCCAAACCCTCAATTTTGAAATGTTATAGACTGCCCAGGTATTTCCTTCTTCGCGAACGCGGTCACACCCTCACGTTCGCGTAGAACAATTAAACACTGCCCAAAAAATCCCTCTTTCGCGAACGCGAGTGACCTCTCGTGAACGCGTACCTTCCACTTCCTGTTTCTTCGCGAACGCGATCTCCCCTACGCGGACGCGTAGAACAAAACCTTGGGGTCCCAGCTACTCCATTTTCTCTACGCGAACGTGATGCCCTACACGCATTCGCGATGCACTGCTGAACAAACCTTCGCGAACGCGGCCCCCACTTCGCGAACGCGAAGAACAATTCTCCACCTACCTCCAGCTCGTCTTCGCGAACGCGGGACTCCCCTCGCAAGCGCGAAGAAGGAAACCAGAACTGGAGACATCAGAAAATCTGAAATTTTTCCCAAGTCCAAAAAGATCTGTTAACCACCCGAAATCAACCCGAGGCCCCCGGGACCTCAACCAAACATACCTATCAGCCCTAAAACACCATACAAACTTAGTTGAGCCCTCAAAACACATAAAACAACAACAAAAGCACGAATCACCCTCCAATCCAAACTTAATGAACTTGAAACTTCAAATTTCTACAACCGATGCCAAAACCTAAGAAACCACGTCCGATTGACCTCAAATTTTGCACACAAGTCATATTCAATATTAAGGACCTACTCCAACTTCCGAAATCAAAATCTGACCCCAATATCAAAAAGTCCACTTTCGGTCAAACTTCCCAAAAATTCGGCTTTCGCCATTTCAAGCCTAAATCAGCTACAGACCTCCAATTTACAATCCCTTCACGCTCCTAAGTCCAAAATCACCCAACGGAGCTAACGGAACCGACGAAACTCCATTCCGGAGTCGTCTTCACACAGTTCCAACCACAGTCAAAATCCTAAGACTTAAGCTTCCGTTTTAGGGACTAAGTGTCCCAAAATACTCCGAAACCAAAACAAAACCTCCCGACAAGTCACATAAGCAGAAAAACATACGGGGAAAATAGTAAATAGGGGATTCGGGGCTAATACACTCAAAACGACCGGCCGAGTCGTTACAATAATTGATCAAGCTTAATTGAAATAGTCATTATATCCAACATGCTATGATACACTTAGTGTCGTAGTAAATAGATAATAAAGTGTATCATTGATAGATTATATATATATATATATATGTGTGTGTGTGTGTGTGCGCGCGCGCGCGCACACGTGTTTGTGTGTGTGTTGTTAAATATATATAGATATTGTAAATACTAAATAATCTAACAATAATACCGAACGAATCGGTCGGTAAATCATATATATAATTTTTGTTATGGAAAAAACCAATCAACCCTGAGCGGCAAAAAATGAATTCAAACCGCTTTCGGTCGGTATACTTAAAAATTTTAATTAAAATTTTTTTAGTAGATAAAATGCAAGTATGACCAGGTCTTGATCAAAGATTGACTAATTTTTGACCGACATCGATAGAAATTTTTATATATGTCAGACATCTTTGTTGTGGGACCACTATTTCCGACCGATGGTGGTCAGTATGTTTGTGTGAAATTTTTTCTTTGACTTTTGCCACCAATTTACCTATTTTTCGACCGATTTTTCGATCGATTTCAGTCGGTATTCTGTGGACAGTTTTTGACAGTTTTCTGGTAGTGAATCTTCATTTAAGCTCTACCAATCGTTCACACCTTAATAATTGTATAAATATAAAAGCTCCAAATATTAGATAGTGTTTTAATTTAAAACAAGGAAAATACCGATCATTACACAAGTTAATGTATGAAATTGAAAATTATCTTGGTCCTACTGATATTTATAAGATCATTTACCATCTAGAATCGATAGTTTTATATTTTATGTTTTTTGGGGTTATATTGGAATTTTGAACATTTACTTGCTTGAACATTTACAAATAATTTTTTACACCGTTGCAGTGGGACTTCCACAAGTTGGTGGACCATATTGTAGAAGTCACACTAGTAAACACTGTAAAAGGCTATTATTTAAGAATTATCAAAGTGTCATGAACACTTATTGTTCTTGTTTAATTTTTCGGGACATAAATGAGATGAATTATCCTGAAATTAATATTTTTAGTTTATTTCTTAGGATAAAAATAAGTACTGACTAATCCCTAAATAGCAAACCTAATAATGGTTGTTTGTGCTCTTCCTCAATGATATTTCTATATTTCTTGTCGTGCAGAAAATGGCCCAACAATTTAGCAAAGTTAATCACCGTCTACCTAATTTCTTAAACTAAAAATATCCGACTGATATACATATATATATATATATATATATATATAGAGAGAGAGAGAGAGGGAGAGAGAGAGAGAGAGACTAAAAAAGATAGGAATTTTTACCTCCTATAGCAAAAGTTAACACCTTATTTATTTTAAATAAATACCATTTAAAAAAATTATATTCTATAGATACCTTTTAAAGTTTATAGCAAAATATTTAATTTTGGTTACCTCCTAGCCCTAAGCCACTAAATACGCTATTCAGTTACACTATTTTCTTTCTCTCTCTACTTTGATACATCCCATTCTCTTCCCCCATCCCATTAAAATTTCCGCTCTCCTCCTTCTAACGGCATCTTCTCAACTGAAAAATCCAGGAACAGTCCCTAGTCTCTCAGAAACAAATGCGCTTTCAATTTTTATGTAAGTACCAATGAATTGTATGAACTTCAGGCTTTCTGGATCTCAAGGGTGTCATGTTTGAGAGCAGCCTCTAATGAAAAGTGTTATTCTGTGTCGTTTGTAGGGTATGTTAGTTTTCTTGGCATATCCTTTGTATTTAAGAAAGAAAATATCTTTTTTCCTGTTTTTGTTGATCCACATAACATTTCATTTGGGGACATCTAAAGAAACTCAGCAACTATTTACAATCAATGTTCTCTTCTAGATATCTGTTGAAATTTCCATGAAGGCGGCGTATTTTCACTACCGGCTTCCGGTGAATGGTGGATTCGCCGAAAATTAGGGTTTGTTCTTGAACACAGACGACGGAGTTTGGGGCTGAGCAACTTGATTTTCTGTTAATATAGTTCAATGTATTTTCATGTATTTCATTGTATTCATTGTAATTCAATGTATCTCGTTGTATTCCATGTATTTCATTGTATTCACTATCTTTTTTTCATTGTATTTCAATGCATCCGGCTGTATTCTATGTATTTCATTGTATTCACTGTCTCGCTATATGCCATGAATGTATTCATATGTTTTTTTTAATTAATATAATTTATGTATTCAGAGGTATTATATAATTTCTCGGAAGATTGCTATGTTTTTGGGGTATTTTTCGGTTGAGAATATTTTTTATAACTGAAAATACAAAATTTGTGTGTTATAATTGAGTTTGTTGAGTTATATTAGGAGTCTATTATGTTAATTGATTCACTTTCCGTTTTAAAAACAGTGTAATCCCCTATTTCACGCCGTGAATACAGTCGAATACAATAATCTGTCCAGCTGGAATCTCATGTTTCACTCCATGAATACAGTCGAATACACTCGAATACAACAACTGATTAGCTGGACTTCCCTGATTCACGCCTATTTTTGCTACTGTATTCATGAATACAATAGCTTAAATACATCAAATACATCTTATAACCACAGAAAATGTATCTATAATCCGTAATATAGCAAATGGTGTCTATAGATAGCTAATTACTACTAAAAGATAGTGCTTTATGAAAATTTCTCAAAAAAATAAGGGGCATTTGCATCTATACCCGCTTTTTGGTCACATTTTAACTTCTGCCCACTTTGCAAAAAAAAATGCAAGCGTACCCACTTTTTCGCGTAACTTCAACATACGGGGCTGAAGTAGCAAAGGCAATTGATCACGCCCAACTATGCCTTATAAAAAGGACAATGCGGTCGTTGCAAATATAATCCGGTTTACAAGTCCGGAGTCGAATCCCACAGAGAACTAAGGTTTAGCTACAACTGTTCACTATCACCAAGAAGACAAGCTTGAACAATTCCTAACTTATAGATATTAAGATTCTTGTGTTTAACTAATTAACTAACAAATTAAAATAGTAAATTAACAACTAACGATACTGAGGGTTAGAGAAAAGATTAAGGAGGTCTAGAGTTATGATTTCCCCTATTGTCGGAATCCTTCCCGCTATGTCTTCTATAATTTCGCCTAAGTATTCTCTACCGATCATGAGCACTCTTATTGCCGTAAATCTCTCCCGAGTAATTACGACAATTTACTAGACGCACTCTCCCGAGCTACGCTAGCTGGCTTTTAATAAAGCTCACTTCAGATCGCACCCAAGGCTTCGTTATCCCTAATCCCACCTTTAAACCCTCGGTTATTGATCCCTCATATACTCTGGGAGTGGTGTTGTTCCACAACTACCTAAATATGCACTCTCTCCCGAGTTATGCATACTAAATAGGCACAGCTAATTGAGAGCTCTTCAATCAACCAGAATATAAACGTAGTTGAACAAATAGAGAAAAGCTATGGCTCAATTATATAAAAACATAACAAGAAGTTATCCTACAAAAGGTTCTATCAAAACTCTAGATAACAAATTAGCTTTCATAATAGTATGTAAAACTACAATACTAAAAGTCATAACCAACAATGAAAAATAGGAAGAGGAAGGAAAAAACTCGTAGAAGAATTCTCCGCCTTGCTCCCAATGTGTTCTTGCCTCCAAGGGTGTTGTCTAACCCTAAAGTAGTGTCTCTCCGCCTCCTTAGGTCTAATTTGTGTCCAAAATATGTCCCCCTCTTGTTCTTGGCCGGCCTCCTTTGTTTAATATAGGGTTTAGGACTTAAAATCCCATATTTTACACTTTAGCCCCTGAAATTTACGCTTCCTGCCGCGGTTTTACCGCGGTCGCGGTGGAACCGCGGCCAAACATGCCCTCTGATTCTTCAGTTGTCCGCGAGTAC
>NW_017671130.1:0-1148 GCF_001879085.1 Nicotiana attenuata
TTAGCTATTATTAATATTTTAAGGTCATTATTTCATAGATTTGATCGAGTTGGAGCCGAATTCGAGGGGTAAAGCTACACTAGAGGCTTGAATTGATTTTTGGAGCAATTGAGGTAAGTGTTTGGTCTAACTTTGGCTTGAGGGAATAGGAGTAGGGTCTTATTTGCTATTTGCTATGTGCCGAGTACGGTGTATAGGCATGGTGACGAGTATCTATACATTGGTGTCTAGCATGACCGTATGTCCTTATATTGAGATTATCCTGAATTGTTGTTATCCTTCCATGCTTAATTGATGATTACTATATACTGTAAAGAGCATGAGACACAGATTATGATTTCTAAACTCCGTGGAGCAATGGCTCGAGTTGTGTTACCGATTGAGAAGGTATATGATATGAAATGACTCTTTGGAGCGATGGTTCGAATGTTAAAGTGAATTATAAGTGAGAAGTGTAAGAAAGAGAAAGAGTTGATGGTTACTCCCTTGCCGGGACGTGTTATTGGTTTTGTTGATTTTCTCCCTTGCCGGGATTTAATTGTGTTGTTATATCTCCCTTGCCGGGGTTGCTGTCACCAGTTGTTACCCCCCTTACCCCTTGCTTGTGATTGTTGATTGGGTGAGGTTTGGTTATTTATGTATGCATCGGGTTGCACGCCGCAACAACACTATATAATTGTGGATCGGGTTGCATGCCGCAACAACACTGTATATTTATGGTTCGGGTTGCACTCCGCAACAGTGATGATTGAGGATCGGGTTACACGCCGCAACAGTATTGTATGTGATCGGATCGGGTTGCGCGCCGCAACAAATTATAGCTTAATTGTGTTTATTCCGTATTTAAGTTTCTGTTGGCTGTTCTATCCTTTAATTTTAGACTTCCTGTTTTAACTGTTGCCTCCCCACAGCATGTTTCCCCCCCTCCTTTTGTAACTGCTTATTTCCTGTTTATTTTTCGCAATATATTTCATAACTGCACAGGTTTATCTGGTAGTCTGGTCTAGCCTCGTCACTACTTCGCCGGGGTTAGGCTAGGCACTTACCAGCACATGGGGTCGGTTGTGCTGATGCTACACTCTGTGCATCTTTTTGCACAGATTCAGGAGCAGCTTTTGGGCCACAGCAGTAGGATTTGATCGGGAGCT
>NW_017671130.1:3491-32975 GCF_001879085.1 Nicotiana attenuata
AAATTTTGGTTTATGTATTGGAATTTTAGATTATAAATTGAAATTTTAGGATATGACTTGAACTTTTGTGGATATGAGTTGAACCTTTAGGATATGAATTGAAATTTTGGTTTATGTATTGGAATTTTAGATTATGAATTGAAATTTTAGGATATGACTTGAACTATTGTGGATATGAGTTGAACCTTTAGGATATGAATTCAACCTTTACGATATGAATTGAAATTTTGGTTTATGTATTGGAATTTTAGATTGCGGGAGGATTTTGTAGAAGGGGTTGATGACTTTATTAGACATGCAATGGAACTTCCACCAAGAATAACTAAGACACGGTACCCGGTAGAGTGTGCCTTTAATTGTTCTTCTCATTAGCGACAATGATGATGAGAAGGCAATGGCATGTGAATCAAATAGTGATGGTGTAGGTAGGAATTTAACATTTCCTAAGTAGATAAAAGAAGAGGTTATAGAGGAATTCTCTACTTCATTTTTCAAGAGGAAAAGAAGTTTAATTGAGAGTGACGAGGTTGATGGTGATGGAATGTGTTCCGTTGGTCGTGGCAGTTTCCATAAAACGGGGATCATAAGATTCTATGATGACAAAGACGAAATGAAATTTTATTCTCAACCTTCTTCCAAGTATGATCCGTAAAAGCTTAATGGAATTGGTGATATTTATTCGGATTCAGACAATGATTTGAGTGACAAAAGTATGGAAATGCTAATAAAAAGAATTAAAGGTAAAACATTTTTCTTGGAAGAGTAGGATGCTTCACGTTCATGCAGAGTTCAGCATCCTTCTCTACCAAGAAAAACGTTTTACCTTTAATTCTTTTTATTAGCATTTCCATACTTTTGTCAGTCAAATCATTGTCTGAATCCGAAGAAATATCACCAATCCCATTAAGCTTGTACGGATCAGACTTGGAAGAAAGTTGAGAATAAAATTTCCTTTCGTCTTTGTCATCATAGAGTCTTATGATCCCCGTTATATGGGAACTGCCACGACCAACGGAAAACATTCCATCACCATTAACCTTGTCACTATCAATTAAACTTTCTTTTCCTCTTGTAAAATGAAGTAGAGAATTCCTCTATAACCTCTTTTATCTACTTAGGAAATGTTAAATCCTACCTACACCATCACTATTTGAAACACATGCCATTGCATTCTCATAATCATTGTCACTAATAAGAACAACAATTGATCAAAGACACACCCTGTCAGTTACTGTATCCAAGTTATTCTCTGTATCCAAGTTCATCCCGAGTAATAGTACCACGAGGATAATCACCAAAGCCACCAGACAGCTTTATGATGCCAATGAAGCAAGATCATGAGCTATTCAATGAAACTCGTATTGTAAAGAAGAAGAAAGAGACTGATTCAGAAAGGTGGGTTGAGGGTCGAGCCTCGACTATACATGTAAGTTTTTTACTTTTCATTAAGTATTTTGATTTACTTTTATATAAATTTTGAAATACTAATTCAATATAATTTTTCTTATAGGTTCGCTTCACAGCTGATGTGGGGGAATTCATACGCAGTCAGCCACCTAATGAATCGGGCGAGGCAATCCAACTTTCGGACGAGGATGCTGAAAGAACACTCCTTGAGTACTTTATATACTTTGAAATAGACAATAGAACCAGTTTTCGAATGGGCTTGTAATAAGCGTTAACTTAGTTTTGTTAGCTTAATGTGTTAGTTATATTGAACTTTATACTTTGTTGCTTTTAATTGTTGTTGTTGTTGGCATAAAATGCCTGTTTAGGATTTTTGGTAAGCTGGCAGGTGGTGTAGCTGTCAAAACAGGCAGTTTCTGCCAAAAATAAACCAAAAAAAGCGACCAACTTTGGTCGCTAGTTGGTCGCTTTTCACTTAAAAAAACAATTTTTGGGGCAATAGCGACCAACCTTGGTCGCTATTGAACCCAGATTTCCCAAAAGCGACCAACTTTGGTCGCTATTCCATTTAAAAAACAATTTCTAGAAATATAGCGACCAAAGTTGGTCGCTTATAATTAAAAAATAATTAATTCTTGAAGTTAGCGACCAACTTTGGTCTCTAATATCCGGATTTTTAAAATATAATATTTTCTTCATAGACCAAAGTTGGTCGCTTTTTTTTAATTAATAATAAATAAATAAAAACGTAATTTACATGTGGCGACCAACTTTGGTCGCTAAAATTATATTATTAAAATATTAAAGCGACCAAAGTTGGTCGCTTTTTTCTTTACCCGGAATATTTGGTCCCTAAGGTAAAGGGACCAGCTTAATATCGACCAGGCCTGTTTGGTCGCTTTTTGGCCAATAAGCGACCAACTTTGGTCGCTTTTCCTGGTCGCTTTTTTCCGAATTTCTAGTAGTGAGTGTCACATGTATGAAAACAGTGTTGCGTTTTTATTAAGGGGTGTGAATGGGAAATGGAAGAGGCACCTTTTAGATTGCACCTCTCCATATCACCCTTCCTTTGTCTATAAATTTAGAGGCTTGGCTTCATTTTTAGACATGAAATCAGACATGAAAAATCTGAAATCTTTTCCCCTCTTTTCTACATTGTTGCATTATTTTCTAAATAAACATAAGTGTCAAGTGTGATTTGCTCCGTTTGTTGAGTTCGCTGAAGTTCTGTGATTTGAAGTGTCGCTATCACAGAATAGTTATTTCGTTCTATCCTGGGAGGAATTAATCCGTATACCTTGGGCAACAGTGAGGCGATTAAATTCCTTAAGGACACACTGTACATTCAGTGGGCTCGGAATTATTTTACGTTTGTTTATTGAACTAACGTTTGTTTACTTTTCTGATTTTGAACACAATAATACCAACAATCTTAAGGAATTTAATTTTTTCTGTGTTCGTCTTTGCGTCTCCAAAAATCAGAATAGAGTCTGTTAGTTTTAAAAGAAAATTTTGTTGGATGGATGAAAGGAAAAAGGTTTTGGAAACAGTATATCATTTGTCTGCTATGGACAAAAACGACCGAAATTGTTATGGATGTGCTTGGATGCAATCTGTCTTAATTAGTCATTTGCTTCAGGATACTTTTTTGTTGAGGAAATTGCATCTTGCAATTGGAATAGTCAATTACAAGAATCAGATGCCACCCATTATAAGGCACTAAAAGCGATGTCACAATCTGGATATGGCACTAAATATGACGAAACCCATTGAATTTGTTTCCATCCAAATAATACAGACAAGTATATGCATGGAACCATTTATGGCAAGTGTTAATGGCGGGAAAATGCAGAATTAATCACTGTAAGAAAAATAGTGAAGTGACGATTTAAGAAGAAAGCGACAATATATCGGGTTCTACTTTCTTTACTCATCATATTTTTTTTCTACCCTTTATGATTTATGATATCTTGCTTCCATAAATGTCTGGGTAGATGTTTTATGTGATAATCTCAAAGTATTATTTTATTTGCATGATTTGGTAGCATGCATAAAGATATGTGAAAATTTATTTTCAAGGTTTGTAAGATGTGAATTAGGCTTACACTAATACTTGAAAGTATTTTTGAGATTATGAATATAATATGTAAAGATGTACATATATTTGTTTGATTAGAGTAAGAGATCAAAATGTTTAAAGTGTTATAATGGTTTAGTTGAAAAACTATTTGGAAAGGGAATTAAAATCTTCGTGATTTTCTACTCCTGCTTCGAGATCAAAATCTGCGTGATTTTTTACTCGTTCGTTGAGATTAAAGTCTTCGTGACTTTCTACTCATTTGTCGGAAATTAAAGTCTAAGTGACTTTATACTCGTTTTGGAGATTAAAATCTTAGTGATATTCTACTCCAATTTATTATTCGGTTTGAAGATTAAAAACTTCACCGTTTATTAAATTTGATAGTGTCACATATTATTCGGTTTGAAGATCAAAAACTTCACCGTTTATTAGATCTAGTTGTATCAGATGTTACTCGGTTTGAAGATTAAAAACTTCACCGTTTATTAGATCTAGTTGTATCAGATGTTACTCGGTTTGAAGATTAAAAACTTCACCGATTATTAATTCTGAATGTGTCAGATTGGTTTGAAGATTAAAAACTTCACCATTTATTAATTCTGGCTCTGTCGTGACACAAATAACAGTTCTTGTGGTTGGCTCTACAACGTAATAGGGGCGTCGAATGTGAATCTTCTTTTGAAGAAATATGTTTGGAATATGGTATTATTCATCAAACGACAGCCCCTTTGTCACCGCAATCTAATGAAATTGTAGAAAGAAAGAATAGAACGTTAAAGGAAATGATGAATGCCTGTTGATAAGCTCTGGTTTACCCCAGAATTTGTGGGGGAAGTTATTCATTCAATCGAGTTTCCCATAGCAAGACGCAATCCATTCCATGTGAAAAATGGTATGGAAGGAAGCCCAACTTAAATATTTTAAAGTGTGGGGGTACTTAGCTAAAGTGCAAGTTCCTAAACCCAAAAAGGTAAAGATTGGACCGGAAATTATTGATTGCGGTTTCATAATATATGCAAACAAATAGTAAGGCATATCGTTTTCTGATTCATAAATAAGAAAATCCCGACATTCATATTAATACGTTAATTGAATCAGATAATGCTGAATTCTTTGAAAATATTTATCCGTATAAAAAGGAATGTGAGTCGTCTAGTGAAGTATCTAAGCGAACTCGGGAAGAAGCAAAGGAAAGTACGTTGAATTAGAAAAAAAAAATCCAAGACGTAGTAAACGTCAAAGGATAACTACTTCCTTTGGATCGGATTTTCTGACATTCTTGTTGGAAAATGAGCCTCAAACGTTCAAAGAAGCAATGTCTTCCTCGGAAGCACAATATTGGAAAGAGGCAGTCAATAGTGAAATAGAATCCATATTAAGCAATCATACTTGGGAATTTGTTGATCTTCCTCCGGGAATTAAACCTTTGGGTTCTAAATAGATTTTCAAAAGGAAAATGAAAGCTGATGGTACTATTGATAAATATAAGGCAAGATTAGTTGTGTCGCGACCCAAAATCCATTAAGGGTCGTGATGGCGCCGGACACCGCTGTCAGGCAAGCCAACCAAATACTTAATTAAACTCCAATTTTAACAAATTTGAGAACTAAGATTTTCCTTTAAATTTCATAAGTAAAAAGATAACTACTTCAATTCAAATTAAATACTAGCAATCGATACAAAATATTTAAAAAAAAACCATCCCAGAACCCGGTGTCACAAGTGCATGAGCATCTACTGATAAGGAAATAAAATACAATACAACATCCGTCCGGAATACAGTGGACAGAACGAAAATACAATTTGCTGGAAGGGACTTTACTAGCTGCGGGCCGCCTCGAATAATGCAACTCACCTAGTCCCCGAATCATCCGTGCTGCTTTGCCCAGTGGGCTGCTAGAGACAAATATACCTATGCAACAAAAATGCACAGAAGTGTAGTATTAGTACGTAAACAACGTGTACTCAATGAGTATCCCGTCTAATCTCGAAGAAGTAGAGACGAGATGGTCAACTTCGACACTTACTAGAGGTCAATTGACAATATACAAAAAAAAATGTGAGGAAATCATGGATTTATATAGCAGTCCTAATTCACGAAGCCAGAAAACAGGTAAACTCCTTCAACAAATAATCAAGAATTTTCAAGGTTTACTCTTTATTATCTTATCAATTTATATCAAGCCACAGAGGGCACAATTCACATTTAAAATTCTCAAGCAACAACATAACATGCGCAAATCACACCGAGGCGACGGCCCGATCCAACAGAAATAAACTGTGCACTTGCGAGGGTCGACGGCGCGCCTATAGATGCATCTATTTAATCTGCCGAGGCGTTCGGCCCGTTCCATAAATAAACACCTACCCTGCTCACGAATCATGCATGCGGCGCAGGTACACATAGAGATACATGCTCAACCAGTCAATTAAGAACTTATCGGGAATATTTATCCAAATAAAACAATTTCTCTTTTTAACAATTCAGGAAAAATGATGTTTAATCTCCTTTTAAATTCATTTACTAATCCAAGGTGATTTAAGAAATTCGAGTTATCAATAGTGTAACGACCCGGCTGGCCGTTTTTGGAAATTATGCCCCGATCCCCCATTAACTGTTTCCCCTAAGTTCATTTCTGCTATTTTGATTTGCCGGGACGTTCGGTGTTGAGTTTCGGAGAGTTTTGGGACACTTAGTCCCTAAACGAGAGCTTAATTGTTGAAAAATGGTCCGTAGTCGGAACAGTGTGAAGACGACCTCAGAATGGAAATCCGATGGTTCCGTTAGCTCCGTTAGGTGATTTCGGGGTTGGGAGCGTGTTCGAAATGTATTTGGGAAGTCCGTAGCTCGTTTAGGCTTGAAATGCCGGAGTTTGTATTTTTGAAGTTTCCGGTCTGATAGTGAGTTTTTGATCCGAGGGTCGGATTGGAATTCCGGAAGTTACAGTAGTTCCGTCATGTCATTTGGGATGTGTGTGCAAAATTTCAGGTCATTCGGACGAGGTTTGGTTAGGTTTTTGATTGAAAGCGTGTTTGGTTGGAATTTGAGGTTCTTAGACTTGAATCTTTGATTAATTCGGGTTTCCGGCGTTGTTTTAGGTGTTTTAAGGATTGGTACAAGTTCCAATAAGGTATTAGGTGGTATTGGTGCTTTGGTTGAGTCCCGGGGGCTCGGGATGATTTCGGGTGGTTGACGGAAAATTTTGAAGTTGAATGAATTTATGAAGGTTCTGTCATCTGGTATTTCCGCTTCTGCGGCTTGGGAAGCGCAAAAGCGGAGCCGCAGAAGCGGCTAGACCACCGCAGGAGCGAAATTCGAGTGCTTCTTCAGTTTCCGCAGGTGCGGAAGTTTAACCGCAGAAGCGGTCACGCACCTGCGAGATGGTAGTCGCAGATGCGGTCCTTGGAATTTTGTTTGAAACAGCAGAAGCGGTAATGAATACGCATAAGCGGCAACCGCAGGTGCGGTGAAGGGCCGCAGAAGCGGAAATCTTGACTTTAATGAAGAACCGCAGAAGCAGCTCGTGGTCCGCAGAAGCGGAAACCCCTGGACAGAAATAGAGATGTCGAGGGTTTGAGTTCATAAGTTGCAAAATCAATTGAGAGCTCGGTTTAAGGCGATTTTGAGTGGGATTTGAAGTGAAGATCACTGGGTAACGTTTCTTTGGTCCCTTCTTGTTATATTTCATCATTTTATAGTTAAATACACCATTGGAATTCGAATTTAGGATCAAAAATTGGAAGAAACTTTATTGACCTAATTATTGAGTTTTGAGTGGGCAATTGACCTCCGATTTGGGAGATTTTTACATGGTTAGACTCGTGAGAGTACGAGGGTTCTGAAAATGTGAAAATTATTCGATTCCGGGGCGTTGGCCTGAAGGGCATTTTGGTCATTTCACCTAATTTTATGCCGTAGCTTTGAATTTATTAGCAATACCAGGTGTTTGCGATGTTATTTACGATGTGTAATTGAATTGAATAGATTTGAGCCATTTGGAGTCGGATACTCGTGGCAAGAGCGTGGTTTCTAGTTGATATTGAGCCGGTTCGAGGTAAGTGGCTTGTCTAACCTTGTGTGGGGGACCTTTCCCTTTACGATTTGTTATTTGTTGATTTGAGTGCCTTGTACGCGAGGTGACGGGCGCGTACTTGAGCCAATTGTTGAAAATCCGGTTTTCTTAAGATATTGAGATTGAGTTCCTTTCATATTTGCTTTATTCTACTTGCAATTATAACCTGTGCTAGATTAGGAAAGCATGTTTAGTTGATTTAACTTGCCTAATTGCTTAAGTTGCCTTAACTGTACTACGTGAAGCATGCTAGGCCAGTACTACCTGTTGCTTGTCACTTGTACTTCGTTTCTGTGTACCTTCTGGTTGTGATTGCGCATTTACATTGGGACTACGGATGTGGGATTCCGGTAGCTCTCCCACCCCCCTTGTTTGTTTACTTTGGGACTACGGGTTCGATTCCCGATAGATCCCCCTGCACTGTACTTTGGGACTGCGGGTTAGATTCCCGATAGATCCCCCTGCACTTTTACTTTGGGACTGTGGGTTAGATTCCCGATAGATCCCCCCTGCACATTGATGGTTGGACTACGGGTTGGTATCCCGGGAGATCCACTGGACAGTTGAGAAAAGGGCTACAGGACGGTATCCTGGGAGACCCTCATTGGCATCATTGACATTGAGCTGTATTTACTCTGTGTTTACTCTGTCTTTTGTAGTTGTTATTACCTCGTTGACTTGTCTTATCTCACTGCTGCACTTATTATATCTGTTAGATTTTTATATTGTTAAATTATTATTATTATTATATTTTGTCTCAGTAGGGCCCTGACCTTCCTCGTCACTACCCAACCGAGGTTAGGCTTGGCACTTACTGAGTACCGCTGTGGTGTACTCATGCCCTTCCTGCGCATGTTTTTCATGTGCAGATCATCCAGGTACCTCCACTCAGGCGCACTATCAGTGAGGCAGGAGGACTACGGAGACTTCGAGGTAGATCTGCTGCTTCCGCAGACCGACGAGTCTCCCTCTTACTCTATCTTTAGTACTTAGTTTTCTTTCTTTCGGTTGTTAGAAATTCTGGAGTTTGGAACCTTTACTATACACTTCTGTAGCCTGTGTTGCCCGTGAGTTTCCGGGTTTTGGGAATTGTTTTAGACTTGTGTTATTGAGTTGTACTTGCCAAGCGACATTCAGTACAGTTTCCTTTAGATATTTGATTTGATTTTCTCTATTTTTCCGCAATTATTATATTTCCGCAAATGTTAGGCTTACCTGGTCATGGGGACCAGGTGCCGTCATGACATGTTCACGGTTGGTGAACTAGGGTCGTGACAAGTTGATATCAGAGCTCTAGGTTCGTAGGAGTCACGGAACACAGGCCGGTTTATTAGAGTCTAGCTGATCGGTACGGAGACGTCTGTTCTTATCTACGAGGGGCTATGTAACTGTTTAGGAAAAATCTTCGTTCCATTTGAATTCCTTGTCGTGCGATATTTTGACATCAATTCTAAACTTCTGACTTCTATTCTCTCACAGATGGTGAGGACACGTGCCACTCGAGATGATCAGGCACCCGCGCCCCCTACTGCAGCCGTCAGAGGCCGAGGCCGGGGGAGAGGTCGAGGACGCGCACGTGGTGCAGCCAGAGCACCTGCGCGAGCTGCCGCCGAGGTACCACCAGCAGATCCAGCCGGAGCCTAGGCACCTGGCACACCTACTACTGCCACTACTACTCCAGCGCTCCAGGAGACTTTGGCTCAGTTCATGAGCATGTACACCACCTTGGCTCAGGCGGGGTTGCTTCCCCTTGCTGCAGCCACATCCCAGGCCGGGGGAGGAGCACAGACTCCTGTCGTCCGCACTCCTGAGCAGCAAGTGCAGGTTGAGCAGGTTCCCGAGATTATTCCCCCACCGCCTGCAGCGCCAGTTCAGCCCGAGGATGGGTCAGCTGCTTCAAAGGACGAGCAGCGGAGACTTGAGAGGTTTAAGAAATATGATCCCCCAGTGTTCAGTGGCTTAGCATCAGATGATGCCTTGGGATTTTTGGAGGAGTGTCATCGTATTCTTCGTACTATGGGCATAGTGGAGTCCAGCGGGGTTTCTTGCACTACTTTTCAGCTTCGGGGAGCCGCCTATGATTGGTGGCGTACTTATGAGTTAGACAGTCAAGTCGAGGCTGCTTCACTGACTTGGACCCAGTTCTCGGACATGTTTATGAGAGAGTTTGTTCCCCAGAGCCTCAGAGATTCATGGCGCGCAGAGTTTGAGCACTTGCGCCAGGGTGCTATGACAGTTTCAGAGTATGCCATCCGTTATACCAGGTTGGCCAGGCACGCACCGGCTTTGGTTGCTACAGTACGAGAGAGAGTTTGCAGGTTCATTGAGGGCCTTATTCCGCCCATCAGGTCTAGCATGTCTCGAGAGTTGGAGATGGACATTCCTTATCAGCAGGTAGTGAGCATTGCTAGGAGGATTGAGGGTATGCTCGCCAGGGAGCGAGGAGAGAGGGAGGCCAAGAGGTCTCGAGAGTCGGGCCACTACTTTGGTGCCCGTACCTCATCAGCAGGTCGTTATGGTAGAGGTTATTCTGGTCGCCCTGTTCATTCAGCTCTTCCAGCAGCCGGCAGTACTCCAGCTCCGCCTACACCACAGGAGCCTTACTATGCGCCTCCAGTTTCTAGCGCGCCTCCTGCGCGGGGTGTTTCCAGAGGTCAGTCTAGCAGGCCTAGCCCCAGCCAGTCACAGCCACCGCGCCCTCCCAGAGCTTGCTTCGAGTGTGGTGATACACGCCACATGGTTAGGGACTGCCCCAGACTAGGTAGGGGTACATCTTCACAGACTACCCAGCCACAGCGTGCTCCTCAGAGTTCTCAGGCTATGGTCACAGCTCCCGCTGCTACCCCACCTGCCCAGCCAGCCAGGGGCGGAGGTAGGGGAGATAGAGGTCGCCCTCGAGAGAGGGGCCGGGCCAGATATTATGCTATTCCTGCTCGTACTGAGGCTGTTGCCTCCGACTCCGTCATTACAAGTATTATACTAGTTTGTCACAGAGAGGCATCGGTTCTATTCGATCCGGGCTCTACTTACTCTTATGTGTCTTCTTACTTTGCTCCTTATTTGGGTATGCCTCGAGATTCTTTGAGTGCCCCCGTTTATGTTTCTACTCCTGTGAGAGTATTCTCTTGTTGTGGACCGTCATNTCCCGGTAGATCCCCCTGCACACTTTACTTTGGGACTGCGGGTTAGATTCCCGATAGATCCCCCCTGCACATTGATGGTTGGACTACGGGTTGGTATCCCGGGAGATCCACTGGACAGTTGAGAAAAGGGCTACAGGACAGTATCCTGGGAGACCCTCATTGGCATCATTGACATTGAGCTGTATTTACTCTGTGTTTACTCTGTCTTTTGTAGTTGTTATTACCTCGTTGACTTGTCTTATCTCACTGCTGCACTTATTATATCTGTCAGATTTTTATATTGTTAAATTATTATTATTATTATTATATTTTGTCTCAGTAGGGCCCTGACCTTCCTCGTCACTACCCAACCGAGGTTAGGCTTGGCACTTACTGAGTACCGTTGTGGTGTACTCATGCCCTTCCTGCGCATGTTTTTCATGTGCAGATCATCCAGGTACCTCCACTCAGGCGCACTATCAGTGAGGCAGGAGGACTACGGAGACTTCGAGGTAGATCTGCTGCGTCCGCAAACCGACGAGTCTCCCTCTTACTCTATCTTTAGTACTTAGTTTTCCTTCTTTCGGTTGTTAGAAATTCTGGAGTTTGGAACCTTTACTATACACTTCTGTAGCCTGTGTTGCCCGTGAGTTTCCGGGTTCTGGGAATTGTTTTAGACTTGTGTTATTGAGTTGTACTTGCCAAGCGGCATTCAGTACAGTTTCCTTTAGATATTTGATTTGATTTTCTCTATTTTTCCGCAATTATTAAATTTCCGCAAATGTTAGGCTTACCTGGTCATGGGGACCAGGTGCCATCATGACATGTTCACGGTTGGTGAACTAGGGTCGTGACAAATAGGTTCATAAATAATCCAAGTATAACATGCTTTTGGGCCCTAACTACCCGGACAATGGCATAATAGTAGTTACGCACGGACTCTC
Source organism: Nicotiana attenuata (assembly GCF_001879085.1). Taxonomy (NCBI): domain Eukaryota; kingdom Viridiplantae; phylum Streptophyta; class Magnoliopsida; order Solanales; family Solanaceae; genus Nicotiana; species Nicotiana attenuata. The sequence goes on from NW_017671130.1 coordinate 15,118, forward strand.
GTCACCTCGTGCATACGTAGCCCCCGCAAATAGGAGCACATAATCAATTATTTCACCTATGGGGACAATTCCCTCTTATAAGGTTAGAAAAGAGACTCACCTCGCTCCGAAGGTCTAAACCGGCATTCCACTCCCTTCAGAAGACTCTAATTGATGCACCACGCTCCAAAACTAGCCAACGGTTACGCAAATCCATTAATATATGCTCAATTAATCATTACAATCTAATTTATAGAAATTCCTAACTCCGATCGAAAAGTTGCCCAAAACGCCCTCGGGCCCACGTGCCCGGAATCCGAAATTTTTCGAAGATAAAGATTACCCATGACCTTAGGAACTCAAATATATAACTGTCACTAAATTCCATTCTCAGAATCGTGGTTAAATTCCAAGAATATAATTTCTAGGTCTTTCTACCAAAACCTCCAAATTTCAACCAATTTCATGCTCAAATCCTTACATAATTGATGTATTTAACTTAAAATGGATGGGGATATATTACCTTGACGTTGATGACGAAAATCACTCTCTTGAAGCTCCCCAAAAATTGCCCAAGCCATGAAAAATGGAAGAGAAATGACCAAAATCCGACTTTAAAATAACCCCTCTGCCTCCAGCTATTTCCGCACCTGCGGTTCCTTGACCGCTTCTGCGGTTCCGCAGGTGCGGTCACATTGCCGCATCTGCGGTCTCCCCTGGGCCTCCCCCTTTTCGCTTCTGCGACAGTACCTCCGCAGATGCGGTCCCGCTTCTACGGAACATTGGCTGCATCTGCGGTCCGCTCCAGCTGCCCCTCGCTCCGCATCTGCGACCTCTCTACCGCAGGTGCGGTCCCGCATCTGCGGAAATATGACCGCATCTGCGGTCCCTTCTCTTCTTAGCCCAAATCCGCTTCTGCGGCCCCCTTTCCGCTTCTGCGGGGCCGCTTCTGCGGTTAGCCCACCGCAGAAGCGAAAATACCAGCAACCAGATCCTTCAGCCCTCTTCCAAATTCCAAATTCGATCCGTTAACCATCCGGAATCCACCCGAGGTCCCCGGGACCCCAACCAAACATACCAACCAATCCCAAAACACATTACGGACTCGCTCGAGGCCTCAAATCACATCAAACAACGCTAAAATCATGAATTGACCTCCAATCCAAACTTAATGAGCTTCAAAAATTCAAACTTCTATTTCCGATGTTTAAACCTATCAAATCACGTCCGATTGACTTCAAATTTTGCGTACAAGTCATATTCGACATTATGGACCTACTCCAACTTTCGGAATTGGATTCCGACCCCGATATCAAAAAGTCCACCTCCGGTCAAACTTCTCAAAAACCTTAAAATTTCTATCTTTAGCCAAATGGTTCCAAAATGACCCACGGACCTCCGAATTCACTTCCGATCGCGCCCCCAACTCCAGAATCACCATACGGAGCTATTCACAGTCTCGNACTCTACTAGACTTGCTCATGACTCGTGAGACCCTAGGAACCTAGTGCTCTGATACCATGTTGTCACGACCCAAAATCCACTAAGGGTCGTGATGGCGCCGGACACTACTGGCAGCAAGCCAACCAAATTACTGAATCAAGTTCTCGTTCTATTACTTTTGAAAAGTTTAAGATTTTCCTTCAAATTTAGCAATTTAAAAGATTATTGCCTCAAATCAAATTTAAATAAATAGCAGTTGAATACAAAATACTTCAAACCACCCCAGAACCCGGTGTCACAAGTGCATGAGCATCTACAGATAAGGAAATAAAATAAAACATCCGTCCGGAATACAGTGGACAGGAAGTAAATACAGTACACTGGAAGGGGCTGCTCTAGCTGCGGCCATCTCGAATAATGCAGCTCACCTAGTCCCAGAATCATCCGCGCTGCTACGCCCAGTGGGCTGCTAGAGATAAATATACCTGTGCAACAAAAATGCACAGAAGTGTAGTATGAGTACGTAAACAACGTGTACTCAATGGGTATCCCGTCTAATCTCGAAGAAGTAGAGACGAGATGGCCAACTTCGACACTTACTAGAGGTCAATTGACAATATACAAAAAATGTGAGGAAATCATGGATTTATATAGCAGTTCTAATTCACGAAGCCAGAAAACAGGTAAACACCTTCAGCAAATAATCAAGGATTTTCAAGGTTTACTCTTTATTATCATCAATTTATATCAAGCCACGAAGGGCAAATTTCACATTTAAAATTCCCAAGCAACAGTACAACATGCGCAAATCACACCGAGGCGACGGCCCGATCCAACAGAAATAAACCGTGCACTTGCCGAGGGTCGACGGTGCGCCTATAGATGCATCTATTTAATCTGTCGAGGCGTTCGGCCCGTTCCATAAATAAACACATACCCTGCTCGCGAATCATGCATGCGACGCAGGTACACATAGAGATACATGCTCAATTAGTCAGTTAAGAACTTATCGGGAATATTTATTCAAATAAAACAATTTCTCTTTTTAACAATTCAGGAAAAATGATGTTTAATCTCCTTTTAAATTCATTTACTAATCCAAGGTGATTTAAGCAATTCAAGCTATCAATAGGTTCATAAATAATCCAAGTATAACATGCTTTTGGGCCCTAACTACCTGGACAATGGCACAATAGTAGCTACGCACGGACTCTCTTCACCTCGTGCGTACGTAGCCCCCTCCCCCCCCCCTCCCCCCGCAAATAGGAGCACATAATCAATTATTTCACCTATGGGGACAATTCCCTCTTACAAGGTTAGAAAGGAGACTCACCTCGCTCCGAAGGTCCAAACCGGCATTCACTCCCTTCCGAAGACTCTAATTGATGCACCACGCTCCAAAACTAGCCAACGATTACGCAAATCCATTAATATATGCTCAATTATTCATTACAATCTAATTTATAGAGAATTCCTAACTCCGATCGAAAAGTTGACAAAAATGCCCTCAGGCCCACGTGCCCGGAATTCGAAATTTTTCGAAGATAAATATTACCCATGACCTTAGGAACTCAAATATATAATCTTCACTAAATTCCATACTCAAAATCGTGGTTAAATTCCAAGAATATAATTTCTAGGTCTTTCTACCAAAACCCCCAAATTTTAACCTATTTCATGCTCAAATCCTTACATAATTGATGTATTTAACTTAAAATGGATGGGGATATATTACCTTGACGTTGATGACGAAAATCCCTCTCTTGAAGCTCCCCAAAAATCGCCCAAGCCATGAAAAATGGAAGAGAAATGACCAAAATCTGACTTTAAAACAACCCATCTGCCTCCAGCTATTTCCGCACCTGCGGTTCCGCAGGTGCGGTCACATTGCCGTATCTGCGGTCTCCCCTGGGCCTCCCCCTTTTCGCTTCTGCGACAGCACCTCCGCAGATGCGGTCCCGCTTCTGCGGAACATTGACCGCATCTGTGGTCCCGCTCCAGCTACCCCGTCACTCCGATCTGCGACCACTCTACCGCAGGTGCGGTCCCGTATCTGCGGAAATATGACCGCATATGCGGTCCCTTCTCTTCTTAGCCCAAATCCGCTTCTGCGTCCCCCTTTCCGCTTCTGCGGGGCCGCTTCTGCGGTTAGCCCGTCGCAGAAGCGAAAATACCAGCAACCAGATCCTTCAGCCCTCTTCCAATTCCAAATTCGATCCGTTAACCATCCGGAATCCACCCGAGGCCCCCGGGACCCCAACCAAACATACCAACCAATCCCAAAACACATTACGGACTCGCTCGAGGCCTCAAATCACATCAAACAACGCTAAAATCATGAATCGACCTCCAATCCAAACTTAATGAGCTTCAAAAATTCAAACTTCTATTTCCGATGTTTAAACCAATCAAATCACGTCCGATTGACTTCAAATTTTGCGTACAAGTCATATTCGACATTATGGACCTACTCCAACTTTCGGAATTGGATTCCGACCCCGATATCAAAAAGTCCACCTCCGGTCAAACTTCTCAAAAACCTTAAAATTTCTATCTTTAGCCAAATGGTTCCAAAATGACCCACGGACCTCCGAATTCACTTCCGATCGCGCCCCCAACTCCAGAATCACCATACGGAGCTATTCACAGTGTCGGAATCCCAAACGGACATCGATAACACTAAAATGCACTTCAAGCCAAACTTATGAAATTTCTTCTAAAATGCTAACTTCCACAATAGGCGCCAAAACGCTCTCGGGTTATCCAAAACCCGAACCGGGCATACGCCTAAGTCCGAAATCATCATACGAACTTGTTGGAACCTTCAGATCCCGATTCCGAGGTCATTTACTCAAAAATCCCATCCTAGTTCATTCTTCCAACTTTAAGCTTCCGAAATGAGAATTCTCTTTCCAAATCAACTCTGGACTTCCCGAAATTCAATTCCGACCACGCGTACAAGTCATAATGCCCGAAATAGAGCTGCTCATGGCCTCAGGCTGCTGAACGGAGCGCTAGAACTCAAAATGACCGGTCGGGTCGTTACATTCTCTCCCACTTAAACATACGTTCGTCCTCGAACGTGCTGAGAACTACACTGAAGCAGTCTGAAATCACTGTTTAACACCTCATGCACCTTCCCGTGCTACCACAACTTAGTTGAGCGCATTTGCTCGATCAATTCTGAAGATGTTTCCTTTTATTCAAGCAGATAGGCCTTAGAGCCTAATTCCAACATCCGGAATTCTCTGTCAGGCCTGTTTCCAACATACGAACACCGTACCAATCACCACACGCTGTACCCAAACATGGCTGCATAACTTTGCTGAATTCACACCTTGCATCACTTTACTCACCGGACCACAATAACATTTTCTGATCAACTTAGTCGAAATCCCACGAATCTGATGCTCCCATTGCATCCCATGACATACACTGGTCTTACTCTAACTCTTACAATACCGCCACAACGGAAGAGATGTGCAGAAATTCATAATCAACTGCCGAGTCAACCCATCATTGAGTCTATACTTCTGACAAGAAACATTACCATATTCTGAACCAAATCGTGATCTTCGCTCCTTAATATATTCCATATAGTCAGATTGCACTGATCCTGAATCCAATGATCCCATCTTACCCGGTACGAACCGCTCAGGCAATAAGCCACCCCGGACATAATCAAAAGCCTCATATGATGCCACAACGTGCCAATAGGCTACCAATTAGAATGCGATACTAAAGGAAAACGAACTCTGGAAGGAATACCTAACTCCCGCACTAATACGGACTTCCCTTAGAAAATAGGAAGCGAGACGCACGAAAATAGCATATAGAAAACTATAGTCAACATCACACTGTTGCGGCGCGTAACCCGATCCAAACATAGATCTCACATAAGGAGATTGCACATCGAGCTAAATTTGCCCATTACAATAAAATATCAATTTCGGTCACAAGCACGCTAACTGCATAATAACATCCCTGAGGGAACATGTAGCGCTATAAGTTACGAAACCCAAGCACAACTGAGGTGCGATATACAATCTGAATCTCAAGAGCCCTTTGGCTCATATAACATCATTTCTGCGCGGATCCTCAGCACGTAAGCAATTTCTCAAGCCGTCTCACAACCCACACGGCGCAACGTATCACTACGCGAAATATCCGACAGCGAAATAACACCCTGACTACTCCTCCACAAGGAGCACATTACTGAAATGAACACAACTGGCCTGACATAGAGCCTATATTCACATTTAAATTCATCCACCGACCTCAAGTCGATCCCGATCATATCAACTAAACCAATAACCTTTCAAAGGTCCATACTAATCTCCCTCTTCTCATAACACACAAGAACAACCATCATAACCGGAATACTCATCCATAGTCCACAACTCAGTAACTGAGTGCCCTCCAGGCACATATTCTCAACTTATCGATATCATCACAAATCTTCATACTCGATTTAAGTTCTTCAATCAATCAAGTGACCACCTGCCACACTTATACAATCCTCCTGGGGGACACACTCCCACAACCTACCATAACAAATAGTTGGGTCGTACCTCCAAACCACCGACCGCACTAACGCTGAAAAGCGATCAAGAATCATTAACCAGGACGCAAAGACCCTTTCCACAAACACCGATCTCAGGTGACGCTGAAGACAATACCAACTTACCTTAAACATCGAAACTCCTTTCCTGCTCATCTGAGCTCGTGACATCCTTGTCCACGCCGAGCTGCTGCCTTGATCTTCACTGCAAATTCCATACCATTCACTGCACTTAACATGCCAGCATACGATAGAACTCGTTCTTTCATCGTGGCTTCGGAACCACTACACTCACTTCAGGAGAGCCATAATGTCACACAGGTGAATTCTCATAACCGTAGAATATGCAAATCTCTAAGTAGTGGTCTAAGCCATCATAGCCCTTCCGGAATCTGCTTTCGCATAACAAGCCATAACAGTAGAATGCTTCTGAATAACATCAATTGCGGCGGCTGACAAGCCTGATACGTACCATCACAAATCACTCGCAAAACTCGATCACGCTGAGGGAACTGATCACTAACATCAATATGCCAAATTCAACTATGGCTAATCAATCTACCTTCTTCCAATTTATCCTTGATTGCCTTAGGGATAATACTGACTCCATCCAACACATAACATACTCCATCTGCACCCATCTCAAGTGACCTCGACTCACGAGACCATGTTGTCTCGAATCCCGCGAACCACTTCATACCTTCCTTGCGCGCATCTTCGCACCCTCAACTGATATGCCCATTCTGCTAATCTTTCTACGAATCCGAAGTCCTTCCTCATCTTTCTCTCAAGTGCTATACTGCAAGTCAAAACATCATAAACATTCTGAGCCTCCACGCATAAGCTGCTGCAAAGCTTGATTCTTAACTGTACTTATAGGCTCGAAATCATTAGGCACCATACTTTACCTCTTTTGAATCCGTTAGGACCGTTACTGAGAGCCACCCGCTCAGACTTGGTCCCGAATATAATTAACTCCATAAAGCTTATAACACATGAATACCCTCTCGACGAGGCACCCGGCGGAATTACTTCCTTTGAAACCTGCATTTATACAAGGCATAAATCCTGAATCTTTCCCCAAGTCTGAACATGAGCCAATAAGGCCAAACATAGCATGCATTTCGACAATTCATTAGCTCGAATTACCACTTATGTTCCTTTCCCATAGCTGAAATAACCCATCAATATGCTAATCACCAGAAACCTCGCAAGTAGCTAACTATGCAACCCAATCATAAGCGGTGGGATTCTCCCCCTTAGCTTGAAGCCATTATTTCACAAATCTGGGACTCACCGGAGTTCCTCATCTCTTATTGACATAACCTTACGCAATCAATCGCCAAAATTCTTGATACCTTACGGTAGAAGCCCCCTTGTTTATATTCTGAATCATTATCAATATTCACACAACAATTCCCTCCGTTGTATAACCAGTAGAACTCTTCGCAGAAGCCTCATCAACCACGCGACTGCTAACCTACTCACATGAATACCCCACCTGTAGGAGTCCCTCCCCGACATCTTCCAACACTGCTACGTGGGGTACAATCACTGCGACATCGATAATCCCTCCTGAGTCCGAGCTCATTCTCCGGCTGCACAAGTCCATTCATCCCTCGTGGACATCAATTAAATGCACGGCAATATTCCTCCAATCCCAAGTTATGTTGTATCCTTCTCTATCCACGAAGCTCCGTCCTGTTATATCAAATCTCCTGCCGCATGATAGCCCATACTTCTAATTAATCCGTAGGCTTCAATCGCCAGCCACTATAATCCCCAAATCACTCCAGACTTTCCTTAAGGTGCGTAACCATCCTACTACCAAGCCCATATGCAGCATCCGCCGCTCTCCTACTTTGGGAAAACTCACTTCTTTAATCAGATACCTGGCCTTTGCTTCATACACCTGGCCTTTTAGAAGTTTAAAACTCCGCCTGACACTTCCCGCACGCATTTCTCATCTTTTGCTGCTCGGTTGCTGCCTTACTAAAATATATCTTCATAGCACTTGAGTCCACAAATCGCTACTATCTTTAAACCTTTCCAAAGGTCATCCTTCTCGAACCGCCAACATTAGAAATACTGATCCAATCCTAAACCACCGCACCCTGCAATATCTGACAGTTGCATCTCCGATACTATTTCACAATCTCTTGCCCCAAAGGCGAATTATAGAAGATTATAACACCGACACACTTAATATGTTCAATTAGGTCAACAGCACCCCAACATAGAAGAAAACTCCACTATGTTTGCAAATACCAAGTCCCATCACTTCTACCAGCCCACATCTGACCATCCTTAGTTCGATTGCCTTTCCCCTGCCGGGAATAAAATAATGAATCCCTTGATTAAGCACTGAGCAAACCTCCCTTCAAGTCATTCACTGCCCCGACACGTGGGCAACATTCTACCATCCTATCACTATTGCGGAACAGTCATTCATAGGCATCATGGCAACTTGTGCCTAGCCTCAAAGCCCTCAGAAGTACCGTTACTGAGCTGAAACATTAAAATATTCTTCCATAAAGCGACGATAATAATCCGATCAGCTATACCAGGAGAAACATCCTGTATCACATCTGTAATACCATCATGACTCTTCAATTCTCGATTTATAACAAGCGTTATGCGTCGCGTAAGATTGAGTAGGAATGAATTAAAGGCATACGCCTCCAGGGATCAAATCGCACGATAAGGAATCAAGAAGGGAAGTACTCCTAACAGTCCTGCAGCCTCCCAAGGATAAGTACAGACGTCTCCGTACCGATCCGCGAGACTCTACTAGACTTGCTCATGACTCGTGAGACCCTAGGAACCTAGTGCTCTGATACCATGTTGTCACGACCCAAAATCCATTAAGCGTCGTGATGGCGCCGGACACCGCTGTCAGGCAAGCCAACCAAATACTTATTTAAACTCCAATTTTAACAAATTTTGAGAACCAAGATTTTTCTTTAAATTTCATAAGTAAAAAGATAACTGCTTCAATTCAAATTAAATACTAGCAATCGATACAAAATATTTTTAAAAAAAAACCATCCCAGAACCCGGTGTCACAAGTGCATGAGCATCTACTGATAAGGAAATAAAATACAATACAACATCCGTCCGGAATACAGTGGACAGAACGAAAATACAATTTGCTGGAAGGGACTTTACTAGCTGCGGGCTGCCTCGAATAATGCAACTCACCTAGTCCCCGAATCATCCGTGCTGCTTTGCCCAGTGGGCTGCTAGAGACAAATATACCTATGCAACAAAAATGCACAGAAGTGTAGTATTAGTACGTAAACAACGTGTACTCAATGAGTATCCCGTCTAATCTCGAAGAAGTAGAGACGAGATGGTCAACTTCGACACTTACTAGAGGTCAATTGACAATTTACAAAAAAAATGTGAGGAAATCATGGATTTATATAGCAGTCCTAATTCACGAAGCCAGAAAACACGTAAACTCCTTCAACAAATAATCAAGGATTTTCAAGGTTTACTCTTTATTATCTTATCAATTTATATCAAGCCACAGAGGGCACAATTAACATTTAAAATTCTCAAGCAACAACATAACATGCGCAAATCACACCGAGGCGACGGCCCGATCCAACAGAAATAAACTGTGCACTTGCCNGATATGACTGGTTAAGTCCCTGTGCGCAGAGGACCACTTTAATTCATTTGCAGGAACTAATCAACATTTCGGGGCAATACGACACGAAGCTACATAAATAAACACATACCCTGCTCGCGAATCATGCATGCGACGCAGGTACACATCGAGATACATGCTCAACCAGTCAATTAAGAACTTATCGGGAATATTTATCCAAATAAAACAATTTCTCTTATTAACAATTCAGGAAAAATGATGTTTAATCTCCTTTTAAATTCATTTACTAATCCAATGTGATTTAAGCAATTCGAGCAATCAATAGGTTCATAAATAATTCAAGTATAACATGCTTTTGGGCCCTAACTACCCGGACAATGGCATAATAGTAGCTACGCACGGACTCTCGTCACCTCGTGCATACGTAGCTCCCGCAAATAGGAGCACATAATCAATTATTTCACCTATGGGGACAATTCCCTCTTACAAGGTTAGAAAAGAGACTCACCTCGCTCCGAAGGTCTAACCGGCATTCCACTCCCTTCCGAAGACTCTAATTGATGCACCACGCTCCAAAGCTAGCCAACGGTTACGCAAATCCATTAATATATGCTCAATTAATCATTACAATCTAATTTATAGAAATTCCTAACTCCGATCGAAAAGTTGCCCAAAACGCCTTCAGGCCCACGTGCCCGAAATCCGAAATTTTTCGAAGATAAAGATTACCCATGACCGTAGGAACTCAAATATATAACTTTCACTAAATTTCATACTCAAAATCGTGGTTAAATTCCAAGAATATAATTTCTAGGTCTTTCTACTAAAACCCCCAAAATTCAACCAATTTCATGCTCAAATCCTTACATAATTGATGTATTTAACTTAAAATGGATGGGGATATATTACCTTGACGTTGATGACGAAAATCCCTCTCTTGAAGCTCCCCAAAAATCGCCCAAGCCATGAAAAATGGAAGAGAAATGACCAAAATCCGACTTTAAAACAACCCCTCTGCCTCCAGCTATTTCCGCACCTGCGGTTCCTTGACCACTTCTGCGGTTCCGCAGGTGCGGTCACATTGCCGCATCTGCGGTCTCCCCTGGGCTTCCCCCTTTTCGCTTCTGCAACAGTACCTCCGCAGATGCGGTCCCGCTTCTGCGGAACATTGACCACATCTGCGGTCCGCTCAAGCTGCCCCTCGCTCCGCATCTGCGACCACTCTACCGCAGGTGCGGTCCCGCATCTGCGGAAATATGACTGCATCTGCGGTCCCTTCTCTTCTTAGCCCAAATCCGCTTCTGCGGCCCCCTTTCCGCTTCTGCGGGGCTGCTTCTGCGGTTAGCCCACCGCAAAAGCGAAAATACCAGCAACCAGATCCTTCAGCCCTCTTCCAAATTCCAAATTCGATCCGTTAACCATCCGGAATCCACCCGAGGCCCCCGGGACCCCAACCAAACATACCAACCAATCCCAAAACACATTACGGACTCGCTCGAGACATCAAATCACATCAAACAACGTTAAAATCATGAATCGACCTCCAATCCGAACTTAATGAACTTCAAAAATTCAAACTTCTATTTCCGATGTTTAAACCTATCAAATCACGTCCGATTGACCTCAAATTTTGCGTACAAGTCATATTCGACATTATGGACCTACTCCAACTTTCGGAATTGGATTCCGACCCCGATTTCAAAAAGTCCACCTCCGGTCAAACTTCTCAAAAACCTTAAAATTTCTATCTTTAGCCAAATGGTTCCAAAATGACCCACGGACCTCCGAATTCACTTCCGATCGCGCCCCCAACTCCAGAATCACCATACGGAGCTATTCACAGTCTCGGAATCTCAAACAGACATCGATAACACTGAAATGCACTTCAAGCCAAACTTATAAAATTTCTTCTAAAATGCTAACTTCCACAATAGGCGCCAAAATGCTCTCGGGTTATCCAAAACCCGAACCGGGCATACGCCCAAGTCCGAAATTATCATACGAACCTGTTGGAACCTTCAGATACCAATTGTGAGGTCGTTTACTCAAAAATCCCATCCTAGTTCATTTTTCCAACTTTAAGCTTCCGAAATGAGAATTCTCTTTCCAAATCAACTCTGGACTTCCCGAAATTCAATTCCGACCATGCATACAAGTCATAATGCCCGAAATAGAGATGCTCATGGCCTCAGGCTGCTGAACGGAGCGCTAGAACTCAAAACGATCGGTCGGGTCGTTACAAGTTGTTAAAGGGTATAGACAACGAAAAGGTCTTGATTATTTTGATACATACTCACTGGTAATGATGATTACATCTACTCGGGTGTTAATAGCGTTAGCCGCCGTGTAAGGCCTTGAAATCCATCAGATGGACGTAAAGACAACCTTCTTAACTGGAGATTTGGAGGAAAAAAATTTATATGAAACAACCTAAAGGTTTCGTGGTTCCTGGAAAAGAAAAGAAGATGTATCGACTTGTTAAGTCACTTTACGGACTAAAACAAGCACCCAAACAATGGCATCTGAAATTTGACTAGAAAATGTTGTCAAATGATTTCAAACTAGTGTATTTACATTAAGAATATTCTAAATTATGTAGTCATTGTTTGTTTATATATGGATTATATATTGATAGTAAAGGCACATGAAACATGTGAAATATGGGGGCATTTAGCTTATGCATAACAAAAGCTAATGTTAAGACGTGATGTATATATTATCTAGAAGAATTAGATGATATAATTCTTCGAACCCCATGAATCCTTAGGGATATTGATATGGTAGTCGGTGAATTCATTACTTGTTCAGTCTTAGTGATGACTAGTGATGAAACTACAAATTCGAAAGTTGTTTACGTGCATTTCCCGAAATGATTTGTTCTTTCTTGAACATTTATAATATTTAGCTCTTTTACGAAAGGGTTTCACCTGGAAGGCTATGACTTTTCATGAAAAGTATGTTTGTATGTTTTATATAAACATGACCGTTCATACATTGGTCTATAATGAGGTGAACCAACTGATGAATACGATCCATTGCAAGTTGGATGTTTTCATGAATGAAGTTGCTATAATTTGCATATCATATAGACGTATGAATAAATAGCATACCAATGCTTGAAAATGGCAGAATGATTGCGAAATGTGTTATATATTAAAAGTTGTGGCCACAACTGATGCCAATCATTCCAGCTGTTATAATATATTATTACTACATTAAGTGTAGTCAATAATCTGATATGCAATCGAAAGTCGAGACGTATTAGTCTACGACATAAGAAAGTTTGCATTGAACTTTCATGACAATGAAACGAGTTTTGAAGTATTTGAAATATACTACAAATTATGCTTTGCACTACAATAAGTATCCCGCGATAATAGAAGGGTATAGTGATGCAAATTTGATCACAGGTTCAACCAATTCTAAACAAGTCGGTGGAGGAGCGATGTCTTGGAAATCGTCCAAACAAATGTGCATTGACCGCTCTAAAGTGGAGGCTGAGTTTATAGCCTTAGACAAGGCTGGTGAAGAAGCTGAATGGCTCCGAAATTTCTTGAAGGATATTCCATTTTGGCCCAAACCTTTGGCACCTATATGTATACATTGTGATAGTCAAGCGGCAATAGGTAGGGCAGGGAGCGTTATGTATAACGAAAAATCTCGTCACATTCGATGGAGACACAATACCGTTAGACAACTACTCTCTAGTGGTGTTATCACGATTGACTACGTGAAGTCAAGAGATAACATGTCGGATCCACTTACAAAAGGCCTATCTAGAGAGGCAGTTGAAAGATCATCGAAGGGAATGGGGCTAAGGCCTAGGACAAGTCATCATGGCGGTAACTCTACCTAGTAGACTGGAGATCCCAAGAGCTAGGTTCAAAGAGATCAAACAAAGTTATGAATGACGGTTCAACATTGTCAAATAACTCAACCCATTCTCGTGATGAAGACAATGTTCAAAAATCAAGGTAAAGCATTAAGGCTTTTTGATGAGTCAATAAAGCTTAAAGCTTTTTAATGATTTTCTAAGTCTGACAGGATATGACCAGATAGTGTGTTTATAGGATTACACGTTTAGAAATCACCTATGTGAGTGTGAAGTGTAAGCCGCTTTAAGGGGAATGAAAGTAAAGGCCCATTCTCTAAGCACTCATGAAACCAGACGGTGTTCATGGCTGAAACGAACACAACCGTGAGAACCAAAGACGGTTAAGGATTGATTGTGTGACTTATGGTTGTCTAGGTATACACCAAAGCTCGACGGTTCAAAGATATCAAATCTACCGATTGACCGAGTATATCCGACATAAGTTCACTACGGAAAGTTTAAAGGGAAACCTACTTATCCAGATGCGATTAATCCTTACTTGCGAATCACACAGTACATATGTCCATTCCCCATACATGTGGGGGATTGTTGCATTTTTATTAAGGGGTGTGAATGGGAAATGGAAGAGGCACCTTTTAGATTGCACCTCTCCATATCACCCTTCCTTTGTCTATAAATTTAGAGGCTTGGCTTCATTTTTTAGACATGAAAAATCTGAAATCTTTTCCCCTCTTTTCTACATTGTTGCATTATTTTCTAAATAAACATAAGTGTCAAGTGTGATTTTCTCCGTTTGTTGAGTTCGCTGAAGTTCTGTGATTTGAAGTGCCGCTATCACAGAATAGTTATTCCGTTCTACCCTGGGAGGAATTAATCCGTATACCTTGGGCAACAGTGAGGGGATTAAATTCCTTAAGGACACAAAGTGCATTCAGTGGGCTCGGAATTATTTTACGTTTGTTTATTGAACTAACGTTTGTTTACTTTTCTGATTTTGAACACAATAATACCAACAAGCAGGAGGAAGATATTTACAAGATAATCAAGTTGGAGCTGGTAGCCATTTATGGTTGTGTTCTGAATATATGCAGAGTTGTGAGGTAAAGAAGATGGGGAGTGATGATTATAATTATAAGAGAAAATGATAATTTATGGATCAACCACACCACATGCAAATTCCAGATTTTCAACATTTCCATACACCTAAAACATAATGAGTAGTACTGCCAATATTTGGACCAAACCCTACTTTTGTAAGGAAATGTCTTCTGATCTCTGCACTTAATTAGTAGTAGTCCATGCCTTAGCTTTCTCTTCAAAGCCAACCCCATATATCACATAGAACTACCAATTCAAGTTACATTAAATTAGTGCCAATCATCAATAAATGTGGTAGTTATTTATTTTCTATTCCATTGTTTCTCTTGCGAGTGTATAGCACGTTCTAAAGACTTGCTTATTCATGCAATGTTTTTGCTTCCCAAATTAGAACAAACTCTCCTTCTTGATAACATGGTAAAAATTTACCCGCATTCGATATTTACACCAAATAAATTTCTAAATGACACTAGTTTTTTTATTTAACTATAATAATTACATAGTACTTAACCATAGTTAGCTATCATTTATTTTGCACATGATCTTAAATGATAATATAAAATTATACTTTATAACCTTGCTATCCCCTTATTGTTCTAGCAATACCATCACCACAGACGAAAGTAGTCCAGACTGAATTTAGTTCCTTACTAATTACTCTTCTATGAATGTAGACTCATAGAGATATGCCACAACATTTTACGATACCAAGGTTAGGAAGTTTGAAATACATGTTGGGCGTTTGTTTTCGAAACACATGGTTACAACTGATTCGAGGTACGTAATTCTTCACAAAAATTCATACTTAACCTAGATAAACCACTTTAAACCTTGCTGTTGTATCTCCCAAAGTTTGCTGACAAATTATCAAGCTCGGATAATGGAGTGCAGAGGCGGAGCTAGGATTTGAACCTTATGGGTTCGGAGTTGTAATTCTTTTAATTAAGTTACGGGGCTTTAAATTAATGATTTGTATATATTTATTGGATTCTTAACACAAATACCGGTTTGAACAAAAAATACTGGGTTCGGCCGAACCCGCAATCAACACTGTGGCTCCGCCCCTGATGGGTATGTCATATTTTCTTTTGGATTTTACTTGCATACTCTGATAATATAGATAACTTTTACACTATCAATTAAGTTATTTTATTATAAATTTATGTTTTATCTTTTTGATAACTAGCTAGTTTTGCTTATTATGTTAGGTTATTTATAATTATTTTTAAGTATTTTAATAGTGTAAAATTTTTACTATATAAAGGTTTAACTTCTTTCCTTTTCCATTTGGAAAAAGAAGAAGAAGAAGTTTCACGAGTATGTTTTCTTTCTTAAAGCAAACGGAGTACCAATACTCAATGTCTAATTATGACGCATGACTTTAATTGTCACTAGGAATTGAGTATATATAGAAGCAAACTCATAATGAAGTTCCATTCAATTCCAAAACTTAAAGCTTTGCTGCCAAACAAAGTGAGAACTATTAAAGTAAAGTAAAAGAAGAAAAAAAAAAAGTTAAACAAAGAGTTGAAAGAACTCTATAGGACAATGACAAGTAGTTTCAATTCAAAGAGATAAAAGAAAGTCAAAAAGTTTTATAAGAAGCTTCAAGCACACATTGAAAGACGAAAATCTAAAAATTCATTCTTTCCAAATTAAAAAAAAAATACAAAATCAAACAAAGATTTCTAAGACTACCCGCCATTCACGGCAGACAAAAGTCCATGGAAAATATGTAGTAGTTTTTGACTTTCTTTATCTTTAAATTTTGAGTTTTTATACATTAAGAACATAAATCAATTTTTACCCTAAGAGAACTACATATAACTGTTCATTGAACAGTGTTCATAACATCTAAAACTAGTAAATTGAAAAATACGATAAATTATTTGATATATTAATTTAAAATATATTGCTATACAGATCGCGCAAAAATTCTTTACAGCAACAATATATATAAATTAAATCCTTTTGTTTTAGGTTTTGTTTTTATATCATTTAATAGCAGCATATGACTCTCGCCATCAGCTCCAATGGCTGCATGCCCCTATGCAACTTTCACTTACAAATATTTGATGTGTGGACAAATCAACCCATTGTATAAAAGGTTGTCTGGGGCTTGTTGGGGGGGGGGGGGGTCCCTTCATTAAATAGTGCCCATCCACCAAACTACGCTAGATTGGCAGTGATGAATTTAATTTGTTTTCACTATATCCATGCCTTATCCAGAAGAAAGTTGAAGAACCATATTTTTATGAAATTAGAAGGGAAAAAAAGAGAAATTAATTAATTAGTTTTGTGTGGTGTTGTGTATATATTTAGAATTACTTTTTGTTTGCAAAGGACGAAACGTCAATAAGTGTTAGTATATAAGGTCATTTGGTAGGTATATATGGTAGATATCCGTATTTTAATTCTCCACCAAACGTGCTAAGAAAATTATCTTGCATTAATCTAGTCTTGAATTTGACTACCAAACTATCCCTTAGATTATTATTTTCAATTAGCTGATAAAAGTTTAACTGACATTTGAAGGTATAATGCAGGAATTAGAAGTAACCATGTATATAAACCTACACAAAGCAAGAATACATAATTCACAGCGACAAAAAGCAAACATTAAAATCAAATAAAAAATTAGTGCTTCCGATTTTCAAAGCATTAAATGCTGGAGAGTGAAATACTCGTGGAACTGGTGGAGGAAACAATGGTTGTTAACAAATGTTGGTGGACATGGTCACTATGTTGATACAAGTCTCTGTCTAAAACAAATAGAGAAAGAAAGGAAAAAAAATAAATGAATTTACTGATGAATAAGGTTAAAAAAAATGTATGGTTTTAAAAAGTGATGGGTATCTCTATTTGAGAAATAACGTGGAAGAAAAGGAAAAAAAAAAAAGAAATTTTAAAAGGAACATAAATCAAACGGAAAATTGACACCATGAAAGAATTTAATAATTGTCTTTGTTCTCTATTCTTTTTCTCTTTTTTTTTTCCTTGTTCTTATTAATGGTGTTGATCAATTTGTATGCACTTTGGCTAATTTATTAAAAAAATTTAACGTGCAAGTACAATTGCCAAGATAATCTTGTGCAACAACAAACGGGCTCCCATCAAATATTGTAACTGAATTCGAACTCGAGATTTTTGGATTACATCAATCATCAGGATATGGAAGATCACATTTTAAAATTACAATTGGAAAAAAAAGGTCTAGGTGATTTCTTTTCTTCACATTAATTAAACTTTGATGAATAAAATTATTGGATAATCAAAGTGCACACAACCTAATAAGGACACCATCTATTTAAAAAAAAAAAGGGGGG